>NW_008605107.1:0-83280 GCF_000691845.1 Merops nubicus | reverse complement strand
AGGTTTCATTAATAGCCACTATGTCATAATAAATAAAGCTTAGTGAGAATCATGCTATGCTTTTACTTGTTTTATAAAAGTTAGTATGGGTATAACTAAGTCTTGAATGCTCGAAAATAAATTATGAATAAAAAGAAAATGTTGCAGTGTAGAGAACACATCAGAAAAGATGTGGAAATACCCAGGGAGACTTGACTGAGGAAAAGAGATTTTATTCATCCCTCTGCAACAAACAGGTAACTTTAACTGACACATTTTCTCCTACCTTTTGCATAAATGCTCAGAAAAAGACCGTGGTACAAATTCAGTTGAAATGCTTAAACATGCACTCAAACTTAAAGCGTGTATGTTGCCTCATTGACCTTGCTGAAGCTGTTCATGAGTCTGCAGTTCCTCTATCTGTTGGGGCCAACAAATACTGCAGTGGAAGGGCAGATTAAAGATAAAGGTTTTTGGGAATTACAGTCTTCAGTTCTGGGGGGTAGTGAAGATAACTATATTCATCAATAGTGGTTAAGCTCCTGGATGCTTGAATTTCTGCAAGCTTCTTTTTTTCAGAACAAGATATACTTAAGTCCCAGTAGTACAGCCAAAAGAATGTGTAAGACCTCTGTGCCCACTATTTCAAAGTATATATTTTTTTTCTTTAAAACATTTTAGTGAAATATTATTTAAAATTTAAAAAAAAAAGTTGTTAGTGCACCACCAAAATTATGTATAGAATAAATTATGAGATATAACTGTTGTAAGCAATAAATCCTCTTTGATATTATGCTCACATCTGTGTCTGATCATGAAACTGTTAAAATTAAACACAATTATCTGTAAGACAGCTAGGTTACTTTAGAAATTTTAACCTCATTAGTACATGGTTTTTGAACTGTATGTCTCTACATCTGCATTCTGGACTGTCTTTAAATTCCTTGTGAGACTGTGTTCAGCAAGGACTATGAAGTATTGAGGTGATTTTGTTTGAAAAAAACCCACCCAAAACAGAAGTATCACAACATTTTCCAACATTCCTTTTGACGGTAAATTGTAAAGCTTTATGCTAGTGTCACGTTCCATTAACGGCAATATAGTACACTTTCCTATAATTGAAATAAAAAATGTCTTAGAATCTTCCATCATGCAGTCCCTGAACACAGGTAGCCTAAAGAGTCAGCTTCTGTGTGCAGGGCTTTGTGAGGTGCAAAAGGCAGCCTACACTGCCTTGATAAGGAATGAACTACTCAGTGTTGGATTGCTACACCTGCGATATAGAAGGTGGCTGAGCCAGTGTTTTGGTGAGGCACATTTTCACCATTCTTACAACTATGGTTTTGTTTCTGTAAATTTTAGAACAATAGGATACAGCCCTCTTTTGGTTTTGAAAGCAAGCTGCTTCTTTTTTGAGGGAGTGGTGAGTATAAATTTTAACTTTCATCTAATCCTAACCACTTTTGAAATGTTTATGCACTGAAATTCAGAGCCTCAGTGAACATGTATTGTAAGCATTACCTAAGAAAGACAGTCTTTTAACATTTTTTAAATTAGGTGTCTTTTATTTCTGAAAAGTTAATATCCAAACTAGCAACAGTAAAGATGTCCAGGTTTCAATGAAATATATTTCATAAATTAGCTTATCATTGCACTGATTTAGCATGCCTAGCAGGTGAAAGACAAAAACATGTGTTATCTTCCCTAGGGAACCTTCAATGAATGTCATTCTAGCTTCATATGTCTTTCTTCTCTCCCCTTCTTGAACTGATATAAAATTCTAATGTGTGCCCTCTGGTTCCATCTTCATTGAAATCTAGCAAAACCGCTGAAGGTAAGATAGTGGCAATGGTGCATGAAAAAAGGGAAAAGGAATACAGTGATTCATAGCATACTTGAAGAAAGTTGCAGTTGTTAACAGCACTACTTCTGTATGTAGACAGGTTAAAATGTGTCATATATCAGTGTTAAAAATAAAGTTATTCATCCTGGCTATTTTCTCTAAGTTCAGGAAAAAAAGCAGTAAAATCTATGCCGTTTGTATCTTTAAAAATTATTTCACATGCCTCAGAAAACAAACCAATTCAGTTGCTCCCAATGGGAGCAATAATAAAGGCAGCATTTTTACATGGTTTTGCTTGTGTAATTTCTATGGTTTTGAGTAGTGATTGCTCTTTGTTGAAAAGCTTCCACAGGTTTTCAGTCCTCTTTTGTCCATGGACATCTGAGTTACTAAAATACAATGACTTCTTCTATTTGTCATTTTCTTTGGAAATATCACTGAAGGTAGATGTGGAAAACACCCAATATATCATCAATGTCAGCATTTTTATTTATAGGGACCATATGGACAAAGGTTCTTCAGTACTTCAATAAATTTGCACAACAAAATAGGAAACTTAACCAAGTAAGGCAAAAGGATCCTGTTAAATGTTGAGCAAATCAGTATCAGAAAATTAAATGGAAAGAACATAATACCCTGTTTCTCCACATTCACAGTAATGAAAATGAAAGCAGCAATAAAAGAGTAACTTACAAATAAAATACAAATTACTAAGTTCTTTAGTCCTTCTCTGAAAGGTGACAGGAATATGTTGTGGTATTGGGTATGTCAAAGAAGCAGAATCTTGACTGAAAGATCTGACAGGCCTTGTTGTCTTGACTGGAACAGAGCATAGTCTGAAAGCTGGTAGGTCCAACTTTATCATTCTCTTTCACAACTAGAGTGAAAAACATTAACAGTCTTGCCCTGCCAACTTGTATGTGTGGAAAAGAGTAATCACTGGAGTAGCTGCCTTGAATTTTTTAATAAAGTTCCTGCACAAGTACATGTTTGCAGGAAGAAGTCTGACTTGGTGTGCTGGCTACTGGGCTCGCACTGACATAGTGGAAAGTCGCCTGAGTAAAACCACGTGCAGCACTTTGAGGATGTAATAATGAGCACATCAGGGGAGTGCAACATCCACTGACTTCAGAGGGACAGCATCATGCTACACAATTCATCCTCTTCGACCACTCAGCTTATATCTTCTGCAGCTTACAAATGCACAAGCTGGGCTCCCCCCCCCCCCCCCAGCTTTTTGCAGTTATTTGTTAAAAGGCAAGGATGACTTTTAGACAGTAAATCATTGGAAAGACCTTTAAGCCACCTCATTCTTAAATGACTCATGACTGTACACAAGCCACTGTCACCTAACCATATTTCAGGCTCACATGACATTTTAAAATAACTGTAAAGAAATGGGCTTCTGGAGACAAATATTTTGATTAAGGATATTTTCATTGATTCATTGGGCTTTGAATCAGGCTATGAAATTTTTCTTCATTAAACACATGAAGAAAGAGGGGAGAAATATAAATTATACTGACTGCATAAAATAGATCATTAATGTGTTTTTCACAAGACTGAGAATCTAGCTTCATATCTGTCTGCAGACGAGAGCTTTCTTCTTTTTCAGGCTAGAAATGAAATAACCTACTGCAATTAGTCTTCCCATAACTGTGAGGTTTCCTTAGGTTTTTGACCCCATATTTAAGTAGCATTCAATTCACAAGTCAGTAACACAAAAGGAACAAATATGTAAGTGTGAAGGTCTTGAGTCACCAAAACTTTTAAGATTGAAACTCCAAAACTTGTAGTGGTAACTGTGGGAGTAACCTATTGCCTTTCAATGTGATAGCATGAATTTGAAATTCAGCATGTGTTTTATAGAATTCGGGCTTTAGTTATTTGTTTTCCATTTTTATTATCAAAGTACTGTCATTTTCCACTTAGAGTATTCTAGATCAAATGTTTCAGAGCAAGAAAATGGTGTTGAAATATTTTCTTAATAAGACTACAATATCTCTTTATTTGGTATTGAAAAAATACAAACCACTTTGATTTAAATTTCCTTCATATCTCAGAAAAAAAAATTGTTTCTTCGGTGGAACAGTGGCTCATGTAGAAAGCAAATTTTAGATAGGTAGGACAATAGGGTATGAAAACAGTCAAATATTCACACATGTTTATGTGAGCAAAATGAAGTGAGTACATTTTCAATTAGTATTTAAAGTTAGTATTCCTTTCTAATGTTTGTTTGCTGATTATAAATTGAACTGCATGCTTTTTTCAGTACTATGTACTGTATATTAAATAATTTGCAAGAGGATCCCAGCCCATACTGAAAGCATTTCTGGACACACTGTAGAGAGTTTGCTTAATGTCAGTAACAATAAATCCAACATATTTGGAGGCACACAATCCATATTTGTTAGATTAGACATTCTAAATGACTGGTAATGGATTCAAGTGTACAGCCAAATAAAGCTACATTACTCATAAGCATATGTATCCTCATATTCAAATGCAGAAAATCCAGTTAAGCTCTAGCCCTTCTTAGTTCTTCATTCATGAGATGATACCTTTACAGCAAAAGCAAATAAGTAAAAAGTTTCTTTTACCCCATATTAAAAAAAAAAAAACCACAACATTTTTAAAATATAAGTTTGAAGTTAGTCTTCCACAGATAGCCAATTAAATTATGCTAAAAATGACATTTTTAATTAAACACCAAGGTAAGCATAAATGGATTTCAAAATAATTAATCAAACATCAAAAAATTGAAACCTTTTTCTGCTTGAGCAGCAGAAATGAAAGAACGAGTCTTCAGGTCTCATAGAGATTCAATCTAATTTAATTCTCTGTCTTCTCTAAATAAACATTCCTAAAACCTTTTTTTCATCTGGGGGAATAAGGATGAGAGGGGTAATCAATATTTCTAGCATTTTAATTAAAACCGTTAGTGGAATAAATCCATTTAATTATCAGTTAATGAAATACAAGGTCATTTACCTGACAGGAACTTTGAAGGTGGATTACTAGCTGGAATAAAGTAGAAGAACCCAATGTCACAGCCATTTAGCTTCTGTCAAATTTAAGGTTAAAATCCTTTTAGACTGTTTAACCTATTCTCTACCATTTTGTATTATGTATGTCAATTGGCAAGAAGAAATATATGATGAAAACTTACCCACCTTCAATTTTTCCCCAAAGTTTCTGCTAAGTTTCTATAATTTCTTTTCCATTTTTAGTCTAAAGTAATGCAAATGAATCATGGGGTATTTGCCTTTATTGCAGGTCTCCTCCTTGAATGGTTAGTGTACTGTGCTTGAACTTTGTTAGGAAATTATTAGCAATTAAACAAACACAAATGTAGCCAGTGAATGTCTTTGTTGATGAGAAATACTGAGTCCTCTATTTTTTTCCATGTAGTCAAGAAAAATATATAGCCTGATTATGGAGGATTCTTAAGGCTAATGTTCTCATTACATGTGTAAGAAGGAAAATGGAAACAGAAAGGGTTCTCTCTGTGAGTCCAGCAGCAAAGTTCCCATGCTCCTGGTAGTGTCTCAATAGGACAGAAATCAAGTGGTGAACAAAAGTTCTGCCAGAGACACAAGCAGTGAATGCCAGTATTGGCAAGCAGCAAGATCAACAGAGAAAGAAATAGGCTTTCCAGGATTCTGGGACAACCATGCAAATACAGGGGGGAAAAAAAAGAAAAAAAAACCCAAAACAAAACACCAACATTTAAGTTGACTATTCCTACTTTGTGTGTGAGGATTTTAACTTCAGAACTGATTTTATGTATATAGAAATAAATATGTATTTAGAAAGCTTACATCAAATTGGAGCAGATAGTAATTGGAATTATAAGCTCACACTGAAAATATACACTGCCATTTGGGAACATGCTAAGGTGCACTGCTCTGCTAACTTTTTTTTTAAAAAAAGTGGCTCTGTAAATGACATGCCAAGTAACATGGTGCCTATCGAAATGACTATTTCTAATGTTCCAGTATTTTTTATATTATGGCATTTTAAATGTAGAAAAATTAAATGTAGGTTTTCAAAATTGCTTGACTTCAAAGTTTCATTCTCACATTCATTGTGGCTTGTAAGTGTAAGTCACTTTTGCCAAATTACTCAGAAACCTCTATGAAACAGAAATAATAGTTATCATTCCAGTTCATAGATAGTGTTAACTATGAATTTTCACAGCCTGGGAGAATTCATTGTTCTTAACAAATGACATCAGGTGCTGTGTATCATGCACATTTTGCTTAGTAATGATGGAAGTGTTCCAGCCATGTTTAAAGTAGTTCAGAACAAGTCAAACTCTACATGGTGCAAGACTGCTCATAACGTTAGTGTGTAAGGACAAGTTATGAATTATAGACATGGGAGGCAAAGTTTTGTATCTTTTATCAGATTCTCTGTTGGAGTCAGAAAAAGAACAGAAAGCTTAACGGATGGCTCTCAGCACAACACAAGATAGGCCAGTGACGAGTGGAGTCCCTCAGGGATCAGTGCTGGGACCAGTCCTGTTTAACATCTCTGTCGGGGACATGGCCAGTGGCACTGAGTGCACCCTCAGCAAGTTTGCTGACGACACCGAGCTGTGTGGTACAGCTGGCACGCTGGAGGGAAGGGAGGCCATCCAGAGGGACCTGCACAGGCTGGAGGGGTGGGCACAAGCCAACCTCATGAGGTTCAACAAGGCCATGTGCAAGGTCCTGCATCTGGGTCGAGGCAATCCCAGGCACCCATACAGGCTGGGCAAGGACTGGCTGGAGAGCAGCCCTGAGGAGAGGGACTTGGGGGTGCTGGTGGATGAGAAGCTCAACATGAGCCAGCAGTGTGCACTTGCAGCCCAGAAAGCCAACCAGATCCTGGGCTGCATCAAGAGAAGTGTGGCCAGCAGGTCAAGGGAGGTGATTCTCCCCCTCTGCTCTGCTCTGGTGAGACCCCACCTGGAGTACTGCATCCAGTTCTGGAGCCCCCATTACAAGAAAGATATGGAAGTGCTGGAACATGCCCAAAGAAGGGCCACAAGGATGATCCATGGGCTGGAGCACCTCCCCTGTGAAGATGGACTGAGAGAGTTGGGGCCGTTCAGTCTGGAGAAGAGAAGTCTCTGAGGTGACCTTATTGTGGCCTTCCAGTACCTTAAGGGGGCCTACAAGAAAGCTGGGGAGGGACTTCTCAGGATGTTGGTCAGTGATAGGACTAGGGGGAATGGAACAAAACTAGAAGTAGGTAGATACAGATTAGATGTTAGGAAGAAGTTCTTCACCATGAAGGTGGTGAGACACTGGAACAGGTTGCCCAGGGAGGTGGTGGAAGCCCCATCCCTGGAAGTTTTTAAGGCCAGGCTGGATGGAGCTCTGAGCAACCTGATCTAGTGGAAGATGTCCCTGCCTGTGCCAGGGGTGTTGGAACTAGATGATCTTTCAGGTCCTTTCCAACTCTGACAATTCTGTGATTCTATGATTCTGTGATAGGCAGGGTCTATGGTAGCCATGACCCTGCTGTCTGCAGTTATCTGTGTCTAAGTCATGGGAAAGTTATAGCTGTAAATGAAGAAGTTGGTGTAGAAGTAGTGGCAGCTAGTACAGGAAGGTAAAATCCACTTCCTCCAGTGAACTAAAGAGATTTGGTGACCCTAGCTCTTCCTTTTTGCAGTGGTATAAGAGAAGCAAGGCTGACATTTAAAGTTCCAGCCCAAGTTATTAACCAAACCCAACATTGTCCCATTTTCTTCATGATAATAGGAAGCTACATGATTATTAGAGCAGTAAAATTCCATTTTTCCTGTAACTGCTGAAAATCATTGACTCTCTGTACTAGCTTTCAAACTTTTTTTTGTTTGCAACCTCATATCTTGATAGTTATGCTATAGTATGCATTCCCTGTCATAAAGTTAGGTAGAATAGTAGTGACAGGAATCTATATCTTTATATATATATATATTTTTATATCTATGAGTTTATATTATTTTTGTCATAGGATTTGTAAGAGCATATTTTGCTTGTTTAAAATAATCATAAGAAAATTACCATTGACTTTGACAGAATACAACCCATCCTTCATAGCCCATCTTTAGCATATTTGGCTAGAAGTGCTGGAAGATTTCGAACTTTAAAGACACGGGGCGGGGAGGAGAAACCTTTCAAAATGTCAGGAACAAAATTAATTTTATTGCCTGTATGTTTGTAATTCTTGTTTCACTGGAAGCCCTGAGACTTCTTTTCCACAATTGTTTATGGAGGAAAACACTACACTGAAGAAGGACATCTTACCTACTACACTGACCAGTTTGAAAAGTAGATTTTCACATTTTAAAAGTGATGGGTTTAGCAGAATTGGAAGTTGCTTATTTATAATATTGTGTGATGTGTGGTTTTTTACAGTGTTAGGACTCTTGTAAGCTGTTCACTTTTAATAAGATTCTGAACAAGTTTACATAAGGAAACTCAGAAATGGTGGTACAGATAAATGAAGAATTGATTTTAATCTGGTAGAATTTCTGGGCCAGGTATTCCCAGCTTTTAATTTTGTAATAAAAGGAAAGCATGTCTATTTTAACTTTGTGGTATCAGGACTAATGAGAAGTACAGCATTTGTAAAATTCATCACCCTAACCTCACACTCATATAGATAGTACGGCCAGCTGTGAAAGCAATTGGAAACCCTTTGTCATCCAGACCAAACAGCATTTGCAGATTCCTGCAATCAAAATGGAAGTTTCTCATTGTATCTTTCTGTTGTCTTCACTGCTCAACAATAGGGAAGATTCCTCTGAAACAGGTGAAAGAGCTTTAGGCAGAGCCAGCTATTTCATTGTGTTGCAGTGATGACCTGAGGATGGGGCTATAAAGGAGCTGGCCTTTTGCAGAGATACTGCATATTGTACAGAGGAACAGGGATTTCTGTGGCTCCTTGATTATTCTGTGGTTAATACACTGTGGGTTCTCCACCTAAGGATAAGAATACCTTGATTAAGTGCTTTCTTTACATATTTTATTCTTATTTCTTTGTTACTTCCCATTGGAGGAAAATATGTACTTAAACTCAACCAAGTAAATAAGACAAAAAACGCCATATAATTGTGGATTCATTCACTATTGTGTGTAAACCTGAATACATACAAACCTCAAAGAACTCTGTATAGTGAAAAATCACTGTTTTAAAAGTACTGTCACATTACTTTACAGAAAACTATAGTTTCCTAATCTCAGTGGGTTACTCAGGTACACAGGACAGGTTTTGTCTATGTATGTTGCTTTCAATCTAGCTGTGGTTTTGCAGGATATAAAATATGGGGGATTCAACAGTATGCCATGAAAAGTGGTTAGCAAAGTATTCTTTTAGCTGTAATGCTCTTTTAATTTCAGGGAGAACTGTCAAAATTCCTGCAGAATCCCACAAAATCTGGCAAATTGCACCAAAGAGATTTAGGGTATCTTTCATGTGGAAGCACTGTAGATTCAGTGTCTGGAAAGCCTTACAATTGAGATGTGTGTGCATGTGTTACAAATATGAAAAGCAATGTAAGATGTTATCCCATAGATAAAAGTGCTTTAGATTGATTAAGTGAATCATTCCAGTTTTAAAACTTTTTTTTTTTTGTCTTCTCATTTGTTTCATGAAAGTTCATTCCCATTTAGCAAAAAGAAACAGAACCCTGATGTCACATAGATGTGATACTTCTAGGATCTTCAGAAATCACATGCTCTTTTCTCAACACATGTACATACTGCATTTGAGATCTGCAGATATTTGGATGTAACATGAATAAAGTGTATAGTACTTTAACATAGTCCATTCTTGTCACTGCCAAATGATGTGGAGGCTCAGACGTACAGAAATTGTAGAAAGAGATCTAGGTTTCAACTGACTCTATTATTCAAGCCAACACAACCAGCATCTTCTTATGAGAATTGTATAGCAATAATTAATACATGTTCCACCTCTACGTACCGAGAAAGGAAACACAGGAAATAAAGTGAGTGGATTAGAAATCTTTGTGGTAATAATGAGGTTGTAGAAATGGCACTTACCATATTTAAAGCAAAGCTGTCACAATCATGTGGGCAAATGCATAACAGAAGGAAAGGATTAGGAAGATGAGGCTAACTTTGCATTGTTTGGAAATGTATTTTGAAACATACTGGTATTATTTTTTATTTAAAGAAGGCTTTTTAAGCGGGAGCTCTGCACCCTTTAATTTCACAGGCTTGGATAGAGTTCCTTATGTTAAATATATCTGGGAACATGCTTTGCTTCTAAATAAGGATTTTTAAGTTCAGATGCAAAATAAAACAGTCCAGAGTCATAAAGACATTGTCTATATCAAAGAAATATTCCAGTATTTGGTTTAAAAGCATAACTGCACTTGTGCAGGTTTCCTTGCTTATAGATCCTGTACAGCTGTCAAGGGCACCCGTTGTGCAGAATGGCTGACCATGAACCAGCCCAGTTCTATCCCTACAGCTCCCCAGTGCCTCACCAGCTCCCAGAGGTGATGGTGCTCAGCACTGGCTTTTGTGACACAGTAGGACTAGAAGTTCTGGAGCATTAGGTTAGTTCTTGAGGATGTTGTTTAAGACTCTGAACAAACTCAAGAAGACATTCAGTTCATGTTTGCAAATGTGTTTGCACTCATAGGCTTCCTTATGCTGGGGAGCAGCATTATGTTACAAATCCTGTATCAAAACAAGCATGATGGGAAAAAAAAAAAAGCTAGTACTGTTAACAGGACATTTATTTTCAAAATGCAGGCTCTGGAAAATACTGTCTTGGACTCTGCCACAGAATTAACAGAGAGCAGTGCATCTGATTAGAACTGAATTATTTTAATATATAAAGCAACTATTTAGATACACCTCCTGTCGTGTGTCCCCCCCTTTTATTTATAAATTTTAGACAGACGTTTTTAAGTATTATATGAGCTTTCTTCATATTTTAGATATTCTTAAGAAATCTTTCCCACAGTTTAAAATGTTTGGATAAATACAAATGTACATTTTATGAATATATTTTTCTTTATAAAATATCTTGATGTATTTAACAAAAAAAATAGAATTTATATGTTGTATGATTTACAGTCTTGGAAAAAATAACATAGTCATAACTTTGCAGTTTTTGTGATGCATGAAGATCAGATTTTTTAATGTTGGTTAATGCTTTACTAATTAAAGTGTGCATGTTAATTAAAGCAGAGGCTAATGTTAATTACCTATATTAATGGAATCTCATGTAGCACCTGCCTGAAGCAATGGGTTCAATTTTCAAAATATCTCAATTAAGGCTGAAACTTTTGATTTGCATCTAGTAGGGTTTCAATTAACTGCATTGCAAACTTAAATAACATACTTAAAGGGATAATATCACCAATCACATGCAGCACAGTGGAACTGGTCGGTTCAATTATTGAGTACAGCTATGAGAGCTTTCACAGTTGGTAGGTAAGTACTATGGTATTGGCAAGTGATTATTGTCTAGGGCTGTCGCCACTTTTGTGGCTGTTGTAAGAGAGATGTTAAATTCCTATACTTGGGTCTCACTGCAATTCAATCGTTGAGGAAGACAAAAACAGAATGATGTTTGCTCAAACCCAGCATTTAATGGTGAAGATTCAGCTTGTTCCCCTGAAATAAATGACCACTGCTCCATGGCACGGTAAGGCGTTTTATCAAATGGGAAAGCAGCATTTGTGATACAGTGCACAATGTTGCAGTGTACTAGTCAGCCAAGCCAAGAGATGTGATTGTATACCCAATCTCTGTTTCAGCCACCACAGCATTATGTGTTGACATAGGAGCTTTTAATGAGCAGCTTCAGGAAGCGATTAACAAAGCACTAGAAATAGATGCAATCATACTGATTGGAAATTCTACCTAAGCTCCATAAACAAGATCGTAATGTCCTGCTACCATACAACTTTCTATGGTAATTATACCTGCTAGCTCCAAGACTTGAACTTTAAATCTGAGCCTACTCCAGTAAGACGTTGATGGTTCAGTTATAATGAAACCAAGATAAAAAAAAAAAACAAACAAACAAACAACAACAAAAAAACAACGCTAACTTTGGTTAGTTTGGACACAGTTGAAGAGAACATGTAGGATTCTGTGGTAGGATCCAAACTTTGTATGTGTAACACAAAGTATCTCCAAGCATAATTCAGATTTTGGCCTCTGTGGAAACAGATCACTAGAGAATCAGTTTTTAACCATGAGGACCTGAAACACAAGGTTAGCCAGTGGCTATATTATCAGAATCTCTCTCACCTGTCTATTTTTCTCCTAAAAATATCCTTAGGCCTTAGACCTTCCCGCTACAGCAGGTGCTAACTATCTGTATAATAGAGTGCCTGTGCATGTTAATAAAAGCTGTGTATTCTATTGTAACACTCAGGCTTAGTGCCTCTATTTTGATTAATTCTATGACAAAAGCAAGAAAATCTTCACAGTATCGATCAATCTGTTTAAGGCATTTCTGAGATTAGAATAAAACCCTTTTACCATACTGCATTTAAAATATTTGTTTTAAAATATTGTAATGGCCCTTGATTGTGACCTCTCTTGGGTCTAGATTAATCAGTATGTAATGACTTTTGTTGCTATTTTCACTTCTAAGGAGCCTGTGTCCCACATCATGTTTTAAGGTCATTAGATGGTTTTGAACTCACACTTTTTTTTTTTATCTCTGGAAACAGATTAAGGTCTAACATATCTGAGTGCCCAGAATCCACATGTAGTAATACTCAACTTCTTTAACAGTATGGGTTTTATATGTATTCTATGGCTACAAAACATTGTCTTTATTTGTGCTTACTGGAAGTGTGTATCTTTTAATCAAAGCTTTCCCTTGTCAGATATGTTTTGTAGTAATTGAACTTCAGATACCTTGAGTCAATATGCATCTTATTTTAGCTGCAGAAAAGTCACATTTTCATGGGCAAATTGTTAAAATAAAAAGATGTGGCAGGTATGCATATTATATTGTGATATGTTATTGTAATTTTAGTTATTATTCCTAATGTTGTTTGAAGAAAAAAAAAAATAGGCACTGTATAGTCACATGAACATTTCTTAACACACATGTCATCTTTGGACATCTACATCTTGAGAGGTGTGATTTTGCTATTCTCAGTCTGCTTTGGACCTGGCTCCTTTTCCTTGTGAAATTAAAATGTTTGTTCATATCTGTTTAACTATCTGTCTAAACTTAAGCAAAAGTAGCCAAATGTCTCCTGTTTGTGGGCTCTTGGAAGAACAGAATACATTAACAATAAAGGTTGTATTAATTTCTCAAACTTAAGTACATTCTAAATGAGAAATAATACAACACCAATCGGGCAGCATCTTGTGTAATGGTCATGTCTTTGATGAAAATCTGTTGAAATCATTGTATTTACAAGATTACTGAGTTTAGGTCTCTCTGGGTATTTGTTGGCCCAAAGGCACTTAGCCAATTAAGGCTATTGGAAAAAATTAAAGCAATCCAACCTGAAGCTTTCTGAAAGGAATCTTTAAAACCATTTACTTCTCTTGCTGTATAAGGACTATAACATAGCATTTTCAATACCTTGGGTATACTTTGTCTGGTTTTATTTAGCTGGGTAGTTTTGTTGCATATGAGAGAGAAAAATGTTTATTTCATTGGTCAAATTACAAAATAATATTATATTAAAAGCATCCTGAAGAAGTGATTGTACAGTGTCATTTTGTTAGGGAACGAGGAAGAAGAAGGTCATACAAATTTGGATGGATTTTTGTCAATGGCAATTTGAAAAGCACGTCTGTAAAGTTCTCATTCTTATGTTTTGGTATATGTTCTCCAGGAATGTTTGCTCTATGGGTAAGTGAAGACCTTAGGTGCTTTAGCCAAATCAGCTGTGCAGGTTTTGGGCCTGGAGTCAGTAATTTGTAACAGAGGTCTTGGGGAAGAGTAAAATTGCTATGAGTATATAGAATGCAGTCTGTTATACTGTGGCGTTTTCCACAGAAACAGAAAGAGAAAATAGGTTGAGTCACATTAGATAGTCATGGGCTAGAATTTCTGGTATATTTTTTAAAGTATTGGCATAAGACCTAATTGTGCAGTCTGTACTGTGGCACGATTCCCTTTTACACTATAGAAAGCTTTCCTAAATACAGTAGCTAAAGAATTTGAGTACTGGATATTGGCTTTTCTTTTAAAGTTATTTTTGGATCTTCAGCACATATAACATAGATGTGAATCAAAATCTCCCTTAAAGTGCTGAGATAAAAGATTTCCACTAAATTCTGTCTTGGTAATGCAATAAAGTGTTATCACATTAAAGTCCTTGTCGAAGTAAGGTGTCTAACATGTTTCTGAAAAGGCAACACTGGTGAAAAAAAAGGTTTCATTGTTAGAAGAGAGATGTCACTTCTATTACCTTTTAAGGCTTTAATTGTTCATTACTCTGTCTTAGCCTGGAACAGTCTTTCTGTGAGTGGGTCATTCTTAATATTTTATATGTATATATAAACCGAATTTTTTTAAAAATAATTTTATATTACATCTGTTTTTACTGTGTGTTGCTGAATGTCTCTAGAGGCATACAGCATTTTTATTTTCAAGTAAATTTATATTACTTACAGTCTCCAGCTGTTTTAGATATAGAATCATTTCCTGTTGGTACAGTTTCCAGGACAAGTCTCCTTTTCTTCTTCTCAGAAGAATGAAAAATTTAATTTAACAAAGACATCCTATAATTGTCTTTGTATCTAGTAAGATATCTAGCAATCTGAATATTTTATTTTATTTAAAACATCTGTCTACATAATATCATATGACTGTACAAGCCTATATCAGCCTTCTGAAAGACAGCTGCTGCCACTTTTATTTAATTTATAAGAGACCAACAAAATTGCTCCTTAAGATAAAGCCTGTCTGCCACTGAGTCATATACAAAAAAATTTTGCAAGATGAAAATTGTTTGCATTTATAGTTCTTGTTAAACTAATCTAGGTCTTTTTCAAATTTAGAAGCATAATTTTTCCTTTTCCCTCTGCCCCTCTCCCCCCTGATCACTATGGAAACATAGGAGCCTTACATATACATTTTTTAGAAGCTCATTTTTTTAAGATTGAAGGTACATATCTTTTTAAGATAAAATGTAAACCAGAGTCGCATCTTAATTGCTTGCTAGTGGGATCTGTTTATCTCCTGCTATCTTCTTTTTCACAAACAGAATTTTCATGCAGTTTTTCAGAAAAATATATAGGGGAAGTGATAATGTCCATGTAGATCTTTACCTATTTTGTGTTACTAAGCTTTGTTTGCAGGGACTGTAAATTGTTTTCTTGTGTGAAGCAACTCATCCTGAAAGGAAAATGTTTAATAGATAGTATCAATTTAGGCACAGCAGCTGACCTAGAAAAATAGACATAGGCATTCTATGTAGGTATGTCTAAATAAGATAAGTTTACCTTTTCCAGGGAAGTAATCAAAATATTCCTTTTTGGAGAACTACGAGTATGAAAGGAAAATGTTTATGGTTCCCTACTGGCACACAGTTATGATTGACAGGAAAAACCAACATGTATGCCACATGAGACATCTTGTTCAGGAACTTTCAGGAGGGTAGTAAATTGGTGTTGGCACAAACACAAAAAAATAAAATGACTTGATTCAGCAGTTTTCAATTCTAAATCCCCAGGCTCCTAAGAAAGAAGTAAATATTCATCAAATGATCAAAATTTATATTGATTTTTATTCTGCATTAGCAGCTCAAAGTCAAGATTCTTGACAGGGTGGAAGTCGGTTTGAATGATTCTCTTTGAAATAAGGATACAGGCACTGGGCTGAGTGCTACTGTGCATTCCTGAACCATAGGAAAAGACTATTAGAACCCTAGGAAGCTAAATTTTTGAAGAATAGTATAAAGGCATGCTTTTTCTGTACTGTTTTGATAACTAAATTGTTGTTATTAGTATGTAAAGTAATTCTTTTTGTTCCTGCCTACCCCATCCTTTCCATTATCATCTAAGGACAACTTTTCTATAGTACTTCAAATGGAAACAGTAGTTCCTGTACTATAGTAACCGAGTTAATGTCAGTACTTACCAAAGTAAGTGTATGCTAGAGTGAAATGCTACTATGCCAGAGCAGAGGAAGCAGAGATTTTATCTCCACGTTATACATCTCTATTTTTGCAGTTTCTGCCAGGGAGTAAGTAAAGATCTTGGGGGAGGGGATGGTGGAAGGAGGTTGGAAATCCAGAGGAAGAGAATGTGAGCATGAATGCAAGCACTGAAACACAAATGTGATGACTGTGATTACTGAGCTGTGAGATTTAATGAGAAAAACCTGTATTAGAGTGAAGTAGAAAATCATAACCATCACCTCTAGTCTATAGGAGTATAATTGGATCTCAGCCCCAAGCAGAAAGTAAATAAATTAGCGACATTTTTAACAAACTTAAATATATTGAGAATAAAAGGGGAAGTTATCTCCATTACTGTACTATTACAATATACTTGGGGGTTTTTAAGTATCTCAGCTTGCATTAAAATGAGATTCATTGTTGTAAAATGGAAGAGAATAGTAAGTGTGTGTTTGGGGGGTGGGTATGTTTAATAAAAAGCAAGGTGAGGCAGAAATACTGTAACTATCAAACTGTTAACAAATTTCCCAAATGTCCTAGGTGCTTACAATTCAGCAAACATCTTTAACAGCATAGCTTTAAAATTAAATTTTACAAACATTATGGGTAATGCTTTAATAGTATGCAAATTGCAATGAAGTCAGCAGCAGCAAAGCTGACCTCTCAGCAATACAAATATTTTATGTTTAAAACAGTTATCTTTTTACAATTCCCTCTACCTCTGTAGGTGTCAGGTGCTTCAAGAGTCTCCTCGCCTGAGGATCATAAGTAAACTTAAAGGAGCATCAGTCTGTGCCTGCTTTTTATACGTGGCAAGGCAGTTGTACAAATCAACTTATTAAGCTAAGCTTGCTGTTGCTGCAATAATGACAAGTATTTTTACTAATAACTTTTTTTAATTTTTCTGTTTCTGATTTTCCTCAAAAACCATACATATATATATCTCTCACATATATATGGATAGGAAAAATAATGTACAGAGAAGAATACTTCATCTGCATTTCCCTGCTGTTATTAAATAAATTAAATGTATTTTTCATGTTAAAGTAACATGTAGTTTTCATCTGCCTATTCTTATATCTAAAAAGTTTAATATCTAAAAATTGTTGAAAAAAATATTATCATTTGGCCCTGTAAGAGGAGGAAAAGCAATCTCAACTTAAAAAAAAAAACCAACCAAAACAAAACAGCAAAGCCAAACCACATACATTGTATGCTACAAAAAAAAAATTCCTCTCTCTAGGGGTAGTATAACATCCAATAGACTATCTAGGCATGGAAAGGATCTCCTTCATTTTCAGAAAAAGTCAAATAAGCATTCCATGAGAGTCTTTGAGGTACACTGTGTGTACAGTGCATGTCCATTTGACACTACTGAGGCTCTCAAAATATCGAATCAAATTATTGAATCAAAAGGAGACTTTAGCTGAGAACTTCTGCAGTTTTGTGAGCTGGTATGTATAGGAATTTGTAGAACTAGTTGATAAGAACATATATATATTTGTAATGATTAGGTTAATAAGAAACATTTCTCAAGCATATAGAAGTTTAAATTTGAGCTACTTAGGAAAAAAGTCAAACTGCTTATGTACTACTTAAATACTATGTAACATGCTGACAAATTATGTATTTGATTAAAAATGAATTTTTTTTTCTGTAATATGGCATCATCTTACTAGTCATTTTTACACTTCATGTAGGTTCCTTTCTTCCTTTCAACATGAAAATACCATAATTATACAAAAATCTTTGTTCATGAAATGATATCAAAGCGCAAACGAGGAATACTATTGCAGTATGGTAAAATTAAAGAAAAGTCAACATGTACTACCAAAGTAGCTTCAGATTGGTACCTTGCAAGTTTAAAGAAGCAAATAATTCCCTTATATTTGTTTCTAAATGAGATTTTCAATATAATAAATTCAGATAACTTGGAAAACACTTTCTACAAATAAGTCATGAGGTTTCACTTCACTGGAAGGTGGTATAGCTCCTAATGGTGAGCAAGGAGATTTATCCAAAATACAGACAAAGTAGATCACTGAACAAAATTTCCAAGGAAAAGTCCATACAGTCATGCCTTTCAGGCGTGTGTTGGGTAGTTTTCCTTAAGAGGTATTGGTTTTGCAAGACCTACCTTCCCTCATGATTTTTAAACAGCAATGTATGCATATTCCTCCACCTACAGGTGGAGGAATGTGCACCATCACTCTGGAATTGCTCTCACACAAGTGTGCTGTCCTGAATTCTGAACATCGACACCTTTAACCTTGAGGGCATGGCCATTTTCAATGCCCAGCCCTACAAATGGAGTTAGGTGCATTGTCTGTCCATGTGGTTTGGCACACAAGCCTTTTAGAAGAGCATGACTTTTAGAAATATCAGTGTTTTGGATGATAGGCAGACTCTTCAATAATCTCTTTTTTAAAGCTACTTCATTGCTCTAAAAGTGCAAACAGAGAGAATGGTGGGAACAGTCAGAACTGTGCAAATAGTAGAGGTTTTAATCAAGTTTGAGTTTACAATTTTAGCACACTGAGGAAAGACTTTCTGTGTCTGACTAGTCTTTTCTCTTCTTGACTACTTGGGATCTTAAGGCTGGCCCAGAAGGTATTAACCTTATGCTTAAGTACAACATACCTCTGTTCTGACCTCCTGTAATAAAGTGTTTTCTCTGCAGGATAGGAAAGAAATCAAGACAAAATGTTGTGTTGATGAATTGCTACTTTAGTAGGACAAAATATTCTGGGTTTATAAGAATGGGACTGTTTGGGTTTATGTGCAGAGATGTCACTAAAGGAGCTGGAAGGCATGTAGTAATTCTGATGAAACCTGGCCAAACCTGACCTGGCCAACCTTGGGTGAAAACCAATTAGAAAGTCAACACTAGGTGTCCTGCCTTTAAAGTTAATAGTATTAAAGCTGGCTCTGCTGGCAGTGGATTTGGGAGTTTGCTTATGGGTGGGTGTATGTAGTGTTTTCTGTTACCAGATGGGCTCCCTGGGCTGTCCATGGTGATCAGAGTTCTCAGCAATGGTGGGACAGGATTGAGAGCAGGACAGGACAAGAGTGATGTATGTGACAATGCTTTTCTTTGGCAATTGCTGTAGTGACTTCTGTATGATTTGGGTTGGACTGTTGACTTGATTTATTCCTTCTGCCATTACTGGATTCCTAGCTTGGCTTACTCCTTCCTTTGGTACATCATCTACCATTAGAGGACATATTGATCTGTTTATCTGTCCTGTTGTTAATCATATCATATCTTTCCTGTATTTGCTGGAGTGGGATGGTAAAGTCTGGCCTGTATGTTTCCTGCTAATGGCCTTATCCTTCATACTGGGCCATGTAGTTGGCCAAAGAGTCATCCTGGCCCTTTCTGTTGTCAGAGCAAGCCTGTTCGTCACCTGGACCCCAGTTATTACAAGCCCTTTTTTTTGCATCCTGCCTGTCACTCTCTTGTTCTGCAGCCTGGAGATGCAGACCTGCAAGACAAAAAAAAAAAAAAAAAAAAAGTAGCAAAAGATCCTGGCCATGGTTCAATTCCATTCTTACAAGGACTTTTTTTCACCTTGCAATTTTGGGATTCTGTTGTCAGAAACTTTTCACAGTCTTGGAATTCTCTGGAGAGTTTAATCCTTTCATACTTTTCTTCAATGCTTTTTGGTATTTGTGATGCATGGAACTTCTCTGGATACATAGTTGAGATCTGTTTGATATACAGGGCACCTCACACGCATGTTGTATTTAGTGTTACCCTGAACAGAACCAAAGGCAGGGACACAGTCAGGAATTAGACACCAGAGGTCTAAAGTTTAAATTAACAGAATGATCAGGACATCTCCATGGATTTGGTCAGACAGTGCTGCTGAGGCCACACTACTGATTGCATTTTCACTCCACAGTCCTGAAGTCACAGGTCATGTTCCTAATCCTTATAACAAAACAGAAGGGAAAAAAAAATAGTATTTCTAAAAGCCAAGAGAAGCCTTGCAAAAAGATATTTCTGCTATTAACTGTCTTGCCCTGCCCCACCCTGTTATTTCTGGTTGCTCTGGGCACTGCCTGAAGTTCTGCTTGCTACAACATAGCCCTACTCTATCTAAAATTTCATTTATAGCACCTGTGGACAGGCTTAAAATTCACTGTGCTGTTACTTAAATACTATGATGAGTTTAAGTACCTGGAAAAGTAAGAATGTTGTTGCCTTCTAATTTTGCTCATTCTGTGTGGAGGTTTCACATTGATGTGATGGTTTTAGTATACTGAAAAAGAAAGTGATAAAGTTATTACCAGTAGAAAAGCATTTCTGAGATTTATGATGATAAAAAACCCTTATTAAGATTTTAACTGGTAACAAGCATGCCCTGATTAACAGAATTAATTTCCTGCATGATCAAAACACAGCATGTCCTTTGTAATAGGACTATCAAATATTCAGCTCTCAGTAAACACGTTTTATGATATAGGATTATTTTTAAGTCTGATTCAGTCCTGATGGGAGTGTGCAAGATGAAGGATGCAAGAGTCAGAGAATCCAAAAGCAGGAAAGGTAATGGACTAAGAAAGAAGTCAGATGCAGCAAGGTCCCTGTTTTAGTTATGCAGAGGGATAGGGGGAAAAAAAAGAGTAAAGGGAAAAACAAACTAACAAACAAATCAAACAAAAAAAACCACACATGCACAAAACCCACACAAACCAGGAGATAAATTGCCATCCTGCTTCAACAACAAAAACAAATGCCTACACTTAAGGTAGAAGCAGTACTTCCAAGAAGTCACTTGAAGTCCAAGAAACTGAACAGTGCCAAGAGGTGGACTCAATCTTAAAGGTGCTTTCCAACCTAGATTCTGTGATTCTGTTATACAATGCCATTTAAAATCCAATTTCTTGGAAATACTGCTTCTACCTTAAGTGTTTTCAGCAACAGAAGACCTGTTGGCTGGCTGTGGGATTAGATTGGTGGATGATCAAGTCTGTCTATCCAGAGTCTTTGGTTAAACTATTGCTTCCCAAACAACTCTTTCTGTAAGCTGCATCTCCATGGAAGATATTTTGAGAGATATCATGTTGAGATATCAACATGATTTTGTTAAGTAGCTTCATCGGTGACAGAGCCAGGGTCTGCTTCTTGTCCTGTAATAAAGCCTTCTTCACAACTTTATAATTTGAAGAAATAGACAGAATATTGTCATAGAAAACAAAAGCTTATTGAGGGAGCAAGAATGCTGCTGTGATTGACTTAATTCTCTTAAGGAATTACTCCAAATTTTATCTCTCAAGAAATTCACTGATTACAGAGATTTTATATAAAGAATGCCAAGCTGGGATGTGCATCCTTTTAGAATGGTACAGTTGAGTTTGCACTTCTGTAAAATATACATACAAGTGAGCCTCCAAAGTCTACATGTTGCGTAATGCCATCTGACCACCTCTTTGGCAGAAGATAGAATTTGTACTTGAATTTAAGAGAAGATATTTTTACCCAGCTTAAGTTCAACTAAAGAACTGAACTATGTCTGTACTTCATATGTGATACACAGAGTTTAGTATAACTGACCTATATTTGTATTTTGTATGTCATTCATACAGTTTATTGTGGCAGTGGTGTAGTTTTTCTACAACGCTGCAGAGAAAGGATAATGCAAGATAGGATACTTTCATAATGCAAATTCAACTGAATGTATTAGTTTGTATATTTAAAACACAGAATACCTTGCTCACAGTAACGCAGTTCATAACAAAACTATGTTTGTGCTCCCTAGGAAATAGTGACAGAAAATACTTCCCTTTTAACACCTATTCAGTGATATTTATTCTAGTGCATTCCAATATAAAAAAAAATTTTGCAACAGAACAACACTAATGCTGAATTCTCATCTCCAGTTTTCATTGGTGTAAATTTTGAGTCTCTCATTTGGCACTCTGTATACAATATAACCTTTCAATCTCCTTCCTCCCACAGTAACTGCCATTATCCCTTGTCTTGTCTTTCTCCACTTCAGAATAAGGTCATTGTAACATGTAGGTCTAACAAGAAATATAATGTATTTTCATTGATTTGTATTGTCACTGATTACCCATTCGTGTCATATAGTGATCTGTATAGTAAAGGACATTACATGGTGTCATGCAAAACCAGTCTTAAGGAACAGATTCTGCACCTCAGGCTCCCTCAGTTTGTTTATAAGGTCTTCCTTTTTAGAAAATGAGCTTTCTGACAACAGCCTTGAAAATATTTACCAATATTAATCAATCACTGGAACTGAATATTTGGCAGTAGTATTGAATTTTTTTCATTGGTTTTCCCCAGAGACTACGGTTTTTTCATAGTCTTGTTCAGAGATTGGATCCTCCAGGCTCAGGAAAATGAGAGCATTCTGTCATTCGATTATTGGAATTAATTTAATTTACAACAGAATATTGTAAACTCATTCCATCCTGATAGGAGAGTGACTGTTAAAAAATCTGTACAAGTGTGTAACCAGACCATCACCAGCATCCTTATTGTGTTTTAAATGCAAAAATAATCACTTAGAAGAAGACCATGAAGTGGAAAACAACTGCTGAGTATAATTCCTTGGCATTTTTCTTCCATGTGCAATTTTTCACTGATTCTGGAAAAAAGAAGAAAGTGAATTCCAGTCCTAACAGGGAGCCCTAACAGTAAATGAACGGTTGCCTCCCACCCAATTTCTATTACATATATTTGGGATTATGCATATCTCAGTAAAATTTCTCAGGATTTGCTAGATATCCATGTCCATAGAGGTGTGTTTGTGATACAGATTAAGTTCTTATAGTTAAGTAACAAGAAAGTGTATGTAGGACAATCTGAAAATGTACACCTAAAATAAGACAGAAGGTAAAGCAAATAGCTTTTATATATTTGATTAGCAACTAATAAAGTTGCTACTTTATTATGCTAGAATACTGCAAAACCAGTCCTTTGTTATCGCTCAGTATTTTAAGTTGAAAATAAACTGCAGTAGATTTATTGCATATCTGTGCTGTGTACTGTTTTCTAGATTTTGCCTTGTGCCTCTTAGCTCAACTTCTTCAGAATGTAGGTTTTTGAGACTTAAATTGATCAATACCTATTTGAGGTCTTCCAAGACTTTTTGGATTTGCAGTTGGTATCAGTAGAAAAGCGACAAAAAAAAAAGAATGGCTTAAGTACAACAGTGAGATAAATGAATTCATACAGAAAAGAAATCAGAGAGATCCATCTGAAGCTCTATGCTGCCTGAGTTTGAGTTTCTATAAGAATTCACAATCGTTGAAGACAGAACTTGGATTTAGAACAAAAAATAGTTGATTTATTGAGTATCATATTTTTTGAGGCACAAGAACTAGGATGTAGTTGTTTGTATTCAGGATTTGTAGTGAATGATGTTTGAGTTCACAGTCCTCAGGACAAGAGAGCCTTACAGCTGTGAGGAAGAAATAGTGGATTCTTATTCACTCCTCTCCATACATTTACTTACACTCTCCATCCTGTTTTTCCTTCTCCCCACTATGCAGTTTCATCCTCCTTTTTCTTCTCTGATTTTCTATATACATGAATGGCTTGCCTTTTAAAAATATTTTTGAAAATGAACAGAGAAGGAAAGATCTGTGAAAAGCTGCTTACTTTATTTTTTCCATTTTTTCTTTTAAAATACAGGGGAAATTATAGGAAGGGGAAGTAGAAAATTAAAAAAAAAAGTGTAGCTCGAATACTGGGATAGTTATATATTTGAGAAATAGTGTGTGTTCATATAGTTCAGAGCTGAGTCTTGATTCACATGTGTGAGGTTCTAGTGAATTCCCTCCTATTGGAGTACTCAGGCAGGGGAGGAGGAGGAAGTTAAATACATAATTTGAACAACAGCTAAAAAAAAAAAAAGAAAAAAATCCATGCTAAAAAACACCCAAAGCCCATGGGGAGAGGGGAATGCAAGAATGACTTATCTGTCCTGAAAAGCGAGGAAATTATTTGCTTGAAGTTTTCCACAGTATTTCACCTCTAGTCTTAAAACAGTCACAGATTTTAGTTGATAACATAATTGTTTTGGCAAGTTATTGGTCACTCACAACAGGGCTTTAGACTGAAAATGTCCAGTCGGCTATAACTAAAATAAAATCAACCAGTGAATAACTGCTTTCTGTTAAGAATAAATTAAAAGAATAAATTCATAGCCTTTTGTGGACAATACAAAATACTCAGCTGGCAGGTTATCATTACTGGTGAAGAATCTTTCCAAAAACCACATTTAATCAGGAAGCCTTCTATGCTATGGAAGAGGATAATTTTTCAATTTTAAGGAAAGCATACTTGAGGGTGGAAGGGAAGAGGAAGGTGATGATGTTTGGGAAGGTGATGATGTTTGGGAAGGTTATGATATCTGTTTATTTGCTGCTTTGGGTTATTCCTCAGTTATATAAACAACAGTTTTACTAATAGTTTCTGAAAGAGCATGTTTTATAGCTCTTTCAAACCTTAATGTTTTACTCTAACTGGACGGTCCCAAGTAGTTTAGTCTTGTACTCATGTAATGTTTCTTCACTGGTAACTCTGCATGGTTTAATTTTCTACTATTTTAGACCAGATATGAAAGCCTTATATTTCTTTTATGTACATACTTAAAGACCTTCATGGTTTACTTGGATTTTTATCTTCTGTCTTCATTGAGAATTGCTAGGTTTTGTGGTTTTTTTTTAAATTTATCAAACGACATATTTGAGTTTACAGTCAAACATAACAAATCTCACTGTAAGAAGCAACTGAGAGAAAAAGCTGTAAATGTTTGAAGGAGAAATTTAAAAGGAAATGGAATTTCCAAATCAGCTACATTATTGCTCCGCAAAAATTGCACCAAGGTGACGCACAAGCAAATATACACAACTGTTACTATCACAAGCTTATAAAGATATTCCAGCCTTCCTTCAGACCTTCCCGACTGATATTCTTCAGTACCTATTTCCCTTCACTTAGCTATGTTTTTCCTAGATTTTGCAAATTGCCCTTCTACTCTCTGGCCCTTTCACTGCTTTCTCTTCTACAGCTGCTGTTGTTCCATAGCTTGATAACTCTGTCATATTGTCAGCAACCAAGCAAACTCTTCACTTCTCTGCTTTCCACAGTAAAAAATGCAAGACACACCTTACACAAAATTTCCTCCAGTATTTGTTGCATTTACTTGCCATAGCACCAAATAGTTAAGCAGGTGTTCCTGTCCTAGTGGAAATAGGGGTATATAGTTAAACAGAAGAGCAGTTTGTGAAGCATTATCATAATTTGTAATGCATTTTTCAGTGAAGCATGTTAAAAGAAAACAATAGCATATTGGTCCCAAAGTGTGTTTGAACTTACTCTACCCTGTGTTCTTTGTCCTGTTCCTAGGGGCAAGTGTAGCAAACAGCAGATTTCATCCTTTTATCATCTGGTTCCCTGAGCTTCAGAATCAAACTGATCACTACAGCTGCAATAAATAAAGTGACTATTCAATAAATTATAATGCCAAATATTATTCAACAGTCTTCTGGACAGGCACAGAGACTGATGGAAAACAGCACCTCACTTATTGCCTTCTTCCTTACAATTAAAATTGCTGAGTAATCTGTGGATGCCAGATATGGGAAAACAGAACGTGAATAATGCCAATTTGCTTGGTTTTGTTTACGCTTGCTATTTAAAAAAAAAATACCTATAGCAATATGGCTTTTATTAATTATGAAGCACAGACAATGTGTTAACAATATCAGCACTGAAGCCTGTTAATTTTATGTACCTACCTGTTCTGTCAAAATGCATGATTTCTTATATCTTTTTTATTCATGTCCAGACATTTTTATGCAGCATTTGATTGGATATACATCTCACACAATATATAGCACATACTCTGATAGAAACCTAAATACTTCAGTTCTAGCATTTGGGAATACACTTTTCCCTGACTTAATGGTTCAGCCTTTTTGGCTATCATGCAAGGAGAAAAGTAATGTTGTGAATCACTTGGTTAAAATTGTTGTGGTGCAAAAGTATTTACTTTAAATGTATTCTTTCTGATTTTTTTTTTAAAGTTCTGTTCTGTGTTTGTTTTTTTTTTCTCTGTGTTTTCTTTTTCTAGGCTGAGGTTCAGCTATGCTATCTGGAAGCACAAAGAGATGCTGTTGAACAGATGTCCTTAAAGCTGTACAGTGAGCAGTACAACAGTAGTAGCAAGCGAAAGGAAGAGTTTGCTGATATGTCAAAAGTTCACGCAGTGGGAAGTAATGGGTAGGGAACTATTCTTTTTGTTGTTTTATTCTCACTGATCTGTGTTTTTTTTTACATGATATACTTTTTTGTACTTCTGGTTAACCAGGATTTTTCTTCCTAGGCCAAGAGAAAAAGGAAAACACTCTCTTTTTTTTGTTTGTTTGGTTGGTTTTTTTTTTCCCCATATATGAATGCAAAAAATAATGGATTCTGGAAAATTTATCCAAATCATGATTTGTTCAAAGGACCACCTAACCTTATCTAATAGCAATATATTATTTTGATTTTTAAAAGCTTAATGTGTCATTTTGCTTCAGGCCTTTCCCCTACAATGGTTTTATATCTTTTGATTTTGTAGCATCTTCCAAGAAGAACCTTTATAATGTATTAATACCTCTGCAAGACAATTCTCTCTAACCATTGTACTACTAGTGACAGGGAAATATGAATGTGAAGCCATTCACTTATAGTTCACCAGTTCAAACATTCCAGCTTTGTACTTCTAGAAAGCTTTAATTTTAACTGTTTTCCCTTGACCTGTTTTTTGCAGTCTGTTTTTTAATAAATGTAAAGACGCACACCCACAGAGACATACATTACATATATGCATGTAAAAAAAGCACTCTTTCTTGATAGTTTAAGCAAAGAATCTTGGCAAAATTAATCACTAGACTATGCTAAAATGAAATGATGCTGCCCCTCCCTTTTTCACAACCAAGAAAATGTATAGTTCTGGTTTAAGACTCTTTCTTGAAAGTCTTTTGAAAGCTATCTTCCAATTGCTAGCTCCCCTAAAGGACCATATGAACATACCTATGAGTTCATAATATTGTGAAGCAAAAGTAGGACAAAGGAGCCAAGCAGCACTCATTGTTTGGGTACACTCTCATGCTGATTGAAGTTTTCTTGTAACCAGTAAATTAGAATTTCGCCCGCAGCTTCCTATGCAAGAAATATTGTTGACCAAGGTGTTCATGAGTTCTTTATCTCCAGAACTTCCTTTTCCAATTGTTAACTCAATGCTGAAATCTTGGAAACACAGTTTTATTAAATTACCGACTGTAAAGATAAATGAGCCTTGTAAACATCCCCTCTTATTATACAGAAAGATGACTGTTTTAGAAAAGTTGATGTGAGCTAATTATGTAGGATTACTGAGATCTTGATTACATATGCAGAAATCTGTCAGATTCTCAAACACGCCAGTGCAGCTAGTGCCAACCATAAAAATAATTTGTTCAGAATTGTTGTATGTCTGTATATAGATATGCACTTGGGGCTACATGTTCAAAAGCAGCTTCTAATTTTGCAGCCACAGTTGAAGGTGAGCAAGACTTAACGCGGGAACTTTGTCTGGGACAAAAGACAGTAAGACATCAAGAGACGTTTTATTTTTTTGAGGATAGAAGATATTAAGCTTTAAGTCTCATGGAAAAATCCAGTTAGTAACTCTCCACAAAAATGTGTAAAGCGAATAGGCTCTTAAACACGCTAGTTTGCACTCGTAATTACATGCTTGTTAATGGGAATGGTAACCTGCTAATGTTCCTTAACTTTTCTATGCTGTAGCCACCTTTCTGGGCCCTTGTGAACCATCAGAGACTCAATAGTGGCGTAAGAGGTCAAAGGACCAGAGGGAAGACAAATACAGTACCATGTATTCAGCCATTATAGAAACTAGGGTGGGCTGAATTTGGATGAAAAAATTCCAGTTGAACCAGTCTGAGGTATTGTATTGAACACAATGGAAATGTCTTTCAGCTTTTTGAAAGTACAGTTGATACAACTTTTCCCTACTGCATAAATACTGTGTGGGGGAAAAAAAAAAATAAAAAAAAAAAATCACCACCCAACCTGTGGACAGAAATTCCACGGTAGGATGACATAGCTAGAGACTGAGTTTTCTACAGAGAAGGAGCTGTTTGCATAACTGGGAAAATTATGATATTTATCCAATAGCTGTTGTGGAAGTTTGACCTAGGAAAAACAAGTGTCTACAGGGAGAACAAGAGATATTGTAGATGGATGATTGTTTATATAGTGTGGGGAAAGATTTGGAGATATGTGAGTAGTATCTGCAGAATAGGGTGATGCTGGTGGTTGTGTAAAGAACAGTTTTCCTGCAAAACAGTGATCTTGTTACAACAGCAGTAGAGAGGGTTTACATATGTCTGCATGGAAATGTCTAAAGTGACAATGAGAGAAGAAAAGGCATATCCACTGCAGGAAAACACCAGCCGGCCAGGCAGCAAAAGGTAACCAAGAGTAATTGAGAGCAGCTGCAAAATGTTATAGCAAATCTGACTGGAAATATTGCATCCCCTCAAAAGTGGGGAGGCATTTATAGAGGCACTAGTGGAAGATATGGACATGAGATTTACAGCATCATTGCACAACATGAAGACCAGGTCCTAGGACCCTCTCATCACCTGGTATTGGGCCTTCATGACTAAGGCTTTGAGATAAATGCATCAGAGGGGACTCAAGTATGCACAGAATATAAGGCAGTTTCAAAGCTGTTGGGATCAGAACTCTGACTTCTCATATACCCTCCTACTAAAAGCATGTGATAAGAGTTACAAAAAATGATGACCCAGAAAGCTGGAAGAACTTTTTGTCTGGCTGAATTTTTTTGGTAAGCATGCCATTGTGTTTACAGTACTTCCAAATATCATGAGTTGTGCCATCAAAGAAATAATACAAACTGGAAGTGTCTGTTAAACACAGGGAAAAAGGTTGATGGAAATAGCTTCACATTCCTTTTTATTTATTAATGCCACAGACGAACTGGTTTTCTCATGAGAAAGGTGCTCATGAATTTTCATTCAAAATAATAAATTGATGTCCACATTTTAAGAAATATGTTTAGGGTTCAAGGGATTAGGCATGCAACTCTGCATATCTGATTCCCTGTTTACCAAGATAAAATATACTTCTTGATATCGTTTTAGTTATTATGTAGCTAATGGTTTTAGCTTATTAACCAACCCGTATTAAGGAAGCTGTATTTACCTGCCCTTTAACAAATATTACAGTATTCTTGTTGGAAACATGTGGGTACTTCTAATGAAGAAATATTTTTATGCAATAAATGGATGACCTAGTTTGTTTTTTTTCTTTGGTTGGGTTTTTTTTTAGTGATTGGTAGATCTGCATAATCAACCAAAATTATGTCTTTTCTATAGTTCTTGCATTTGTAATACATATCAGTATTTCGAAAGTTTTGCTTTCCCTGATTCTGCCTATGGCAATATGAAAAGAAAAGATCTGCTAAGCCCATAAAAAAATGGATTCTGAATAAAAAAGAAATATTCAATATACCACAGAAATACTGACAGGTACATTTTAATCTCAACCTGTCACTGATCATGCAATTGCTGTATCTTTTTAGTGGCTTAGTAACTTGCATCCTCTTCCAAATAGTAATTTAATAGTAATCAATGCATCCATCCATTTAGATGTGAGGCACTAATTTAAAACCTAAAGTTGTTGTTTGTTTTTGTTTTTGTGTTTTTTTTTTTTCCGTTTGTTTTGGTTTGGTTTTTTGTACTTGCCTTTTTTTTTATTAATATCAGTGTTATTTTAGAACTATTAAAAGTATTGCAATCAAATTTAAGAAAAATATTGATGATAATTTGTAGGCTGACTTCACTATCCTCAGGGTCAGACAAATAACTGCCGTAGACAGTTTGCTTAAGAATGCTCCCTGGTGACTTTAGTTTACATCTGAAAACCAAAGAAGAGAATAGGCACAGTACATAAACTGTGGGGGGGAAAAGATCTCCATTACATCTCACATTGCTTCCTGTTTTTTTTCCAGTGAATCATGTTTATCTCACTCTTCATTTTAGGTTAGGTTCTTATTTAGAACTTTAGCTAGAAATCTAAATGTTCAGCTGTTTCCCTGTGCTCATCTGGGTTTTATAAATGTCAGGGGAAAGTGCTTTCATGTGTCTTTGAAGGACCAGTTCATTCTATTACATCAATAAGTGGACTAATTTGGACTGTAACTAGGATGTGGTTCTTTAGACGCAAAGCAGGTGTTTGCATCCAACATATCTACTGCCTATTACAGTAAAATCCCAGTACACTTCCTGGTGCTGTTCCAAAAGGCAGCAGGTCATGAATGCTGGAAGTAGGTTTTGTTTACTGTCATCTTCATAATTTAGTTTTTTCACTGGTACAAACCATCCAAGTCCACTGAATGTTTACTGATTTATATGAGGTTAAACCAAGCCTCTTATATCATAAAACATACGTTTTAATAACTGCCTGTCAGTTTAATGACTTTGGATATTTGGATAGGGTAGAAGGGAGAAAAAGGAACAGTAGATACTGAAGATACAGAACAGTAGCACTGCTTTCTGAGGAAGGGATAAAGATTCAGGATCACTGCAAATACACTGCTCAAAATGGAGTTCAGTTTCATTTTAGTTTCAAAATGATATCTGAGTCAAATACCTCCTGAAACAGGACAAAAGCCCTGAACTCCAAATGAAACTATTATATTTCAACAATAGCAGCTTGCCCTTTTATGCCTGCTCTTCTTTATAATAGCATCATTGCTTACCTTCCCAGGGCAGCAGGCAATTTTAAGTAAGCGCACCTCATAAATTACTGAGTAAAAGTATACTAAGTACCGTGGATTAAACTAGAGAGTTACTTCAGAAAGAGGAATCAACAATTGTGCATTATAAAAGACTTCCTTTGTTGTCAACTCATAGAAAATAATACTGCAGAAGGCAAATGCTTTCTTCTCTCTTGCTTGCTTTCTTGCCAAACAACAGTTCTACTTGTCACAACTTCATCTATAAGCTTTCAAAATTACCATGTGTTTTGTACTCTAGTTAATAACTGCTGAAACTGCACTAATATTAATAACATTAAATCTATGTTTAGTTTATTGTTTCTCCATTGAAATACTGCTTATTTTTTAATAGGGTTGCTGAAAAAGTTGTTAATAATTGGAGAAATTTGTTTTACTGGAACATGCACTATTGTTTGATCAATATGGGTTTTTTTTTATACTACTGACAAGGCTTTTCTTAGTTCCGATTTTGCAACTTTGAAGATCGCTTTTCAAGGGGTATCTTTTTGACGAATGTGCAGTTTTTCAGCATGTACCTTCTGTCTTGTATCACAGTGTTTTAGAAGAATCTTTGCTTTACTTATTCACTAGGCTTTCAATAGAGAATCACATTAATCCTTTTAAGCTCCTTATTCTAATGATTTATTTTGTTGAAAACCGTAGTGATCCTCCTTTGAATTTTAATGATTGCTGGCTATTCAAGGATTCATTGTTTTGACTTCCTGTCCTTACCTTTGTTTCTTACATGTCTGTAGGGAACACCTGTCTAATACTGTATCTGGCCTTAGTTCTCACTGGCTTACCATATTCACTCAAGCCTATCTTAAGGCGTTAGGTTGAAATGCTAGCTACTCATCCATGAAAATAAATGTAGGATATTTACAGAGATAGGCAGATAGACAGCAGAGGGATGGCTGAATGGATTGAGTCATTTTTCAATGAAAATGTTGAGGGGTTTATGAATTACATCAAGATGATTATTGTAAAGTTTGCTCAATATAAAGTCAGCTCTTTAAAACACATTAAACTACAACATCTAGGGGGGATTTCTACTTCAAAAAGTTTGAAGCAAATGCAGTATGCCAACAGTTGTTAGGATTTGGCATCAGCCGCTGAATTTAGGTCGTCGCACTGGCTTAAATGGGATTTCAGTTTTCATTTTCATCCACCCTGTATAAATACAGAATGCCTCTTTAGAAATATAACTAGGAACATCATGAGTTTTCAAGAATATATTATTCTAATACAAGATTTTAACAACTACACAGTATTTATGCATAATACATTTTGTTCCTTATCCACAGCCTTTTGGACTTTGATTCAGAATACCAGGAGCTCTGGGATTGGCTGATTGACATGGAATCCATCGTGATGGACAGCCATGACCTGATGATGTCAGAGGAGCAGCAGCAGCATCTTTACAAGGTTAGTGCTACCGTTACTGCCTTTACCTAGCTATAAAAGATCTGATTAGCTTGACAAGTCTTTCTCTCACAGGATATCGCGGCGTTCATTGTATGTATCATGGTGTCTATTAGAATTCCCTTCCTTGTCCCCAACCTCATTTCCATCCCCTGTGTGCTGACAGGCTGCACCGACATCATAATTGCAAGAAAGTTCCCTTTATCACATTCTATTTGGTGTAATTCTATAGAAGGACAAAGATTTGTCTTCAAGATGAATAGAAATAAATGAAACTGCAGTAATAAATAGACTGAAACAAAATGAAGGGAAGAAATGAAATGGTAGCATTTAGCAAAACGAGTTTTGATTGGAGCTTTCAGCTGGATTTTTATCCACCTTTCAGACCTCATATGGGAAGGAAGAAATTTGCCTTGATTTTGGTTTGCTGCTGCCAGGATACAGGACTCTTCCAATTTCATTTTTATTAGTTATATATAAATGACTTATATATATTATATATAAGTCATTGTCATGTTAAGTCATCACACTTACTCGTGGTTTCAGCAAAATGATTTTGAACTTGCATATTGATCATAGGGTCTTCATCTAACATATATATGTTTTTGTGCATATATAGACAATATACACATTGCCTCTTTTCTTTATCATTATCAGTCTTAGCCCAGAAACTTTATCTCTTAGATAGACCATACTTTCAAGTTGTTCACAAAAATGTGTGATTTGATCCTAAGATTGATTCAGGCTTCACTGTGTGTTACAGAAGCTGTAGTCTGTAGGTCTGAGGGGTGGTGGGGGAAAGAAAGGAGAGGCTTTTGACAGAAATATCAGGCTGCACTAAATCTTCCTCATTTAGGCAATTTTTATTGGAGTAATTCTGACAGTTGTCATCCTTGAATTGCTTTGAGCATATGGCATATTTCAAAGAGCAGATTGTGAATCATAAAAAATAAAATTAATAACTAACCACAGAATCAGCAACAGTATAATGACAAGAAACAACTACCCTCTAGCTTTTTTTTTATTTCTTATTGAATAAATGGTATGTTCAAGGTCAAATAGAAGTTGTTTTCTTTCTTCTGTGATTGTATGATTTGATAATTTCATAAATATAATTTTTTTTCTTACTCTGGCGTCCTAATTTCTTGATGGTCTTCTTACATTCTATTCTTCCTAATTTTAGTCCTTTTATTTAAAATACCCAGTGAGAAATGGTTGTCACATGAGTTAAAATATGTTTGTAAATGGAAATATGGTTCAGATCCATACTGTTTTAGGCTCCAAGTGAGTTTAATTCAGTGGCCTCCACTTCTTGCTTTGACAGTCATTTCTTATTTTTGTCAGTGGCTTTCTCCTATCTTTCTAAATACTTAATCAGACTTAATCACACATCAACAATCCACATCATGACTAGGCTCAGAAATAAACAATCTCAAAAATGGGTTAAAAGTTTTGTGTGACTCTAAACCAAGGTGTTTTGATGCCTGTCCATATAAGACCAGCTTGTACTATTCCTGATGTAACCAGTAGTTTTAGTTGTATACTAAAAAAAACAATAAATTAATTTTAAGGAAACAACCCATCCATCAATATGAAAAGGAATAAAGCTTAAGCAGCCAGCCAAAGTATTTTAGATGCTGTTTAGGATACTTTTCTTTCCAAAATCCAAATGTAACCATTAAGAATAATTGTAGATGGTAAGGATGGGCTAATAATGCATGGTGAGAAGAATAAAAGAGGGCAATAATTTAATAATTAGTTTGCAGTACAGTATGGTGGCAAAATGAGGAATATTGTATAGACAAAAGGAGATGTAACGGTTTCTTAATATTATGAAATTCTGTATTATGATAGGCATGACACTTCCAAAAGCAAGAAGTTCATGCCAGAAAGAGTTGCTGAGTCTGTAGTTTGTGCAGCACATACAAACCATCACTGCTTCCAAAGCCCAGGCAGCTTATTTGTTCGGCAGTTTCCATGGGGAGATCAACTGCTACTTAACAGAGTCTCATCTCAGAAGTATCTGGTCACTGCAAGATCACCTGAAGAAGGGTAGAAACAAACTGCCTGCCCTCCCGTGATGAATTTTCTCAGCATATACCTCTGTAGTGAAAGTGGCAAGCATATTTTTTTGATTCAAAGATTGAAGGAAAGACTTAACTAGAAATGTGTAGTTTGGTTAAGAGATGACTAAGAGATGTCCATGAATCAGGAAGAGTATTTGCAGGTAAAGTAAAACCCTTGAGTGCATAGCATTAAGATCTACTAGGCTTTCAAAAAAAAAAAGGGGGGGTAGGGGGGGGTAAAAAACAACTAACCAAGCAACCCAAACCACCTCCAGAAGAAGCGTTGAAAGCCCCATGATTTCAGACATTTAAAAGCAGACAAAAGAAAACATTAGCAAATGTAATTGAGGGAACAGTTCTGTGCTAGCAAGGAGAGATCTGATAAATCGCTAGGTCTTTATCATCCTTAATTTCAGAGATTTGCCTAAAAATGAATTATGCCCTCAAAAAGTATTAATAGTTTTATAAAACTAGCCTAGTAAACATCACTTCTATCAAAAGTGACACCCTTTTTATTTGGAGGCTCTTGTGCAGAACGGAGAATGGTGTAGTGTGCACAGCTAAGGGGCAGGAGCGCTGCCCACGCTTCCCACTGATCTCAGCCAGTCTGGTCTGTGGGGGGAGAAATCTGTAAAGAGAAATTCAGGCAGCTATTATTACCAGAATTCCTTGATGATATGGGGTGTTATGAAAACACAGGTCTTGCTTTAGTTATTTGTTATCAGTTACAGCTTCAAATGTGAATCTGCTAATTGCACTCTCTGCGTTTTGGTGGATTCTCCTAAACCCACAGATTCGTCTTCTCAGTTATTGAGCTGACAAGTAATTGCACCTCTGAGCCAGCTCAGCAAGCCGCCTCTGCCAGGGAACCTGCTGTGGTATCACTATTACCAACAGTAATCATTGCCCCTAAGGAGCCTATGAATGGGAAGGAGCAATGATAAAACAGGTAAATCGGAAGGGGAAAGCATACATTAAAGCAGCATAACATAATATATAAATGCTAAAATTGCATATGGGGAAACTAAATGTATTTTCATGGTTAGACAATTTTCCCAGTACTCTATTTTCAGATTTAATATAGATTTAAGTCAACTCTCACCTTAATTTTGTTTTGTAATATTCCAAGAGCTTCATAGTTTTTTATTAGGATCCTTATTATCTGCCTTTAACTAGGCTTTATTTTGCCCTTAATATAATTGGAGCAACACAAGCATATTTTTTGTTAACTGTGAATATGTATGCATGAGTTTCTCTAGATTTCCTAGATTTTGGTGCAAAGATTTACAAAGAGAGAAAAATATTCTTCCTTGCTATGCTCCCCTGTAGCCCTAAATGATTTCAGCTTTCCAGTCTTAAACTAGCTAATGATTTTGAAAATCAACTAGTGTTTGATAAACGGGCAGCCACGGAATGAATTGCTGACAGTTTATTTGTCCTGCAATGCTTTATCTGTTAACTAAGGAAAAAAAATTAAAAGGAGCATTTCCACATTTTTTGACTCTCACTTCTTTTCACTGTTGTAATAGCTTAGTTTAATGCCAAATGTATCATGTTTATTTCATTTTGATCTACTGCATGTGAGGCTGATCTCATAAGCTCTAAGTACACAGAACTTGCATTGACTTCAGCTGTATTCATATGCCATTACTGCAGGATCAAACCCAAAGAATTTAAACTCTGCTAATGAGCCCTTTAGTGAAAACTTGAGTAATTCTGTACCTTGAATGTTCAAAAATGAAGCAAATCAGTATTTACTGGAACTGCAGAGATTAGAAATGAGTATAGTAGGCAGAAAAGTTAATGATAATTCTTTCCATTTTCCTCAGAAGATTAATTGCAAAGCTTAATTGTATTAGATTAAAACCCCATTTAAATAAGTACAGTATGATTGTTAAAATTGTTAGTATGTTCAGAATAAAATTGACTAAACGTTTTAAAATATCAGGTACAAGAAAGAATCTTTTTCTGTCGGATTAAAAGTAATGTCTGGTGTTTACAATAGAAACTGCGTAAGCCATAGGTCTTGCACTATTAAGTCTTCAACAACAGTGATCATGATAGATCAAAAAAAGACCCTTATGTATTAGTGCAAAGATTCTGAAAACATTTAGTTGATGTGGCTTTTCAACAGCTTAACTGCTAAACTATTTAATCAAAGGGAAGCAGTTCACTGTATTAAATGACAGGAAAATGCACACTGAAAGCTAAGGATACCTTTCAAAAAAAAAAGTTGAAGGGGAAAAAAATCGCCCAGCAGTTTCTGTTTCCCTGCTGGAAGCTATCCGTGCTCGGAAGGTGCAGTTCATTTTCTCCTCTGGGTGTGCTGCTGCTCCACTGTGCCTTTCTCTCTGGCTCGGTGTGCTGTGGCCCTGAGTGGATCAAACAAAACGTGGTGAAAGTTTCCCTCATTTGCATCACTTCTAGACAGCCCTGTCGTACTCTTTGCTGACAGGAAATCACTGTCTTTGTCACCTTTTTTCAGTGATCTCCTTTTGGCAGAGATTGGCCATGTGACCAGGATTAATCACAACAACAGTTCTGGCTCAGAACTCAATGACATGTTTTCCTCAGCACTTCAATAATGGTGTAGAGGAGTCAGTAGGAAATGACTACATTAATTTCAGAGTGAAAAGATAATTAACACTTAAGGACTAGTGCTATAACCTATGGAGCTATTATTCAAATTAAAACTAATTTATTGCAAACTTGTGGAAAAAAAAAAAAATCCCGTCCTTTAATGCCGTGGTTAAAATAACCTTACGAGAGTCTCTGAGTTTAAAAAGAAGCATGAACTATATTTAACAGGGTAATATAAATACATAACTTAAACATGTGAAACTGGAGGCTGAAGCATGTAAAGTGCTTACTTAGATGATATGAATAGGATACTGGCAAACAAAAGCAGCAGTGTACTCCTAGAATACTGTGCTTCAAGGAGTTTCCTTGGCAACAGAAATGCAGTTCCAAAAGTAGACAGAACTTTCCTCAGAAAACATACTATTAATAACAACCTTCCGGAACAACGTGGAACAATTTGACTACTTGGCAATAATAATGCCAAGTGTTCTGCAAATTAATCTAACACATAACAGTTATATGTTTCCCTTGCCCATAATTCTCCTGAACTGGGGGACTGAGTTCTCTGCCGTTAGAGGATGCAAACGTGTAAAGTGATTCCAAATGCACTGCAAACAGAGTAAAGGGCTCAAATACCCACAGCCTATAAGGATCAATTAATGTGCTTCGTATCATTTTAACTTGTAAAACAGATTAGTTTAATTGGATTACTTTGTTCCATTTAAACTGAGTCCTATGTACCTACTGAAGCCACATTGTAGTTCAGGCTTTATTTCAAGCAGATTTTCCATATAAAGAAAAGTTATTAAAAGATTAACAGCCTGTAGAGTGGTGTATTTGGACAATATGCTTAGGGGATTGGTTATAAAGTAGAAAGTGTGAAGGTTTTTGCTCCTGCACTGCATATTCTGCACAATCTGGGATACCTTTTGTCTGGTAAGCTGTCAGTGCTGGCACAGAGCTGCTAAAACAGTCAGTGGGAGAAGATCATCATCATCACTTCGGAGGAAGCTCTCAGCACACAGCAGGATTGAGCCCCTTGTAGGCAGTAACTACAAATCTGCTATGTGTGCAGTATTTTTAAATATGTCATCATTTCTGTATGAGCCAAGAGAATAAACTCATTTCAGATTTGCCTTGCCAATAGGAATCATTAGAATTCCACTGAAGGCCACAGGTTTGCCAGACAGGAAAGGTAGGCTGTGCTAATACCTTGACTTTTCCAGAATTCTTAGATCTAAAGGTTAAAAGTAATCAATATCTCATTGTGCAGCCTGATAGTAAGTAATAACCGTGATGTTAAAATCTAAATGATTTCAGATAGCACTTAGGTGTGTTGACCCATTTGGGAGAGCTTTTTAATTGCAATCACAATAGTCAGTATAGTTTGCTAATAAACTTTTAGGCTACCTTGCAAAAATTGTCACCGTTTTGAAATATGACTTCAATGCTATTAGCAAATTATGTCCCAAAGGGAAAGGTTTTGTTTTATCTGACAAAGTGTATGTAAAACTGAAAAAAAAAAAAAAAAAAAAAAAAAAAAAAAAGGAGAGAGAGATTATTCTGCTAAATAATACCAGTGAAGATATTAATTAGCAGTAGTAATTACAGCACTTACTTATGTTTACATATATGGACTGATACATGCCTCAATCGAAGAAAATCTTTGCCTTTGACATCGTCTTACAATTTTATCTGCCATGTATAGTAAAATGACTGAGCTAAGTTTTGCAGAAAACTGACTTTTGTTACTGTTCTTCACAAAGTATAGTAATTTCCATGTGCTAGGCTGTTGTGATTTTTTCCTCAAAAGGACCTCTATGAGTTTCCGCATTATGTGGGAAAATCAACTGTTTCGTATGAGAGGTCTCAAAAATGTCTGATACCCTAGGCAGCAGTAAATGTCTGACTGCTATCAGAACATCAGCTAAATCAGTTCAGGCCCTGACACAGCAAAGTTTCCTGGTTTCTTATTGCAGGGGTGATGAAGTTGATTAACCTTTTCTTTGCATGTATTTTCACTTCAGTTGCCCTAAAGAACAGAGTGAAAACTTTTGTGATACATACCATAGCGACCAGCTCTTTTCAGTGGTCCATAAGTTTAATTTTGTAATAACATTAAATTCTTTGCTACTTCTGGCAAATTTTGTATTTTGAAAAGCAGAAAATAGAACTAAGTTCCATGAAAAGTCTTAGTTAAAACAGATAAATGTTAAGTTTTGACATCTTATATAATTACAACAGGAAAACACTGATTACCATGTCTATGGAATTACAAAGTCTAGAGAACAGATAAAGAAAGAATATAAAAAATATTTTTACAATTTCTTCATTGCTTCCATAATATATTTCAAATGTAAACATGCATTTGTAAAGGTAGTATTGTAGTTTCTATGGAGCAGACTCCCTGTATTTCTGCAAGAAGCAGCTTTACGCATTTCACAAGAGTAAGTGGGTTTCTCCCATTTCTTCCCAGCATGATATTGAAGATGAACTTCACATTGTAGCAGAGCAGTATTTACTGAGCTTGTAGCAAAAGCCAGCACAGCTTTTTGGAGATTAAAGCAGTGTGTCTCGAATGAAAGACGCATTCAACTTCAAACGAAAGTAAATGTGTACCACATAGCTGTCATCACCAGTGCTTACTACAGCTGCAAAACGTGGACAATTTACAGTCATCACGTCAAGCATCTTAGTCAACTCCACATGTTCTGTCTCTGTGCCCTGGCTGGTATAAAATGGTAGGATAAGGTCCCAAGCAGTGTGACCTTAAAGCATTGTCAAATATTCAGCACTGAAGCAATGGTCTGGCACACTCAGCCGCAGTAGTTTGAGTGCATACATCCAGAAGTAAATTGTCTAAAGCTGTAGTTTCTTCATCAAGCATTTTTAGTTTTTTAAAAAATAGAAATGGCACCTTAATTCACCCTGAAGGATGGTGAAAATTACAGCCTTCATTGCTTCCTCTATGGTAGGACTGCCTAGTGTCCAAACAAGGTAGAAAGGGCTTGAGATGAGTCTCAAATATACTGAATTATTCACATTCTCTAAGGAACAACTAAGAATAGCTGAAATACAGCAGTACTGGACTAATCACTGGACCAAGAGTCCCTGAGAAAAGGTGATATACTTGGGCTGTTATACATGCAGTCAAACACTACGGACAATGATACTGGTGCCGCCGTGTTCTTTGATGTCCTGAACCAAGTAAAGGGGCCATATGAGGCTCTAAGACATGGGCACATTCTTATTTATGTTGTTCTTAACACAACCTTTCGAAACCTTATTCGTTTATCTAAAGGAGTTTACATTATCTGTATTTTCTTGTTTCCTGACACTGGATCACATGCAGACCATATGTAAGCAGTGTGGAGTTCTAGGAACTGCCCATTCTGAAGCTGGAGAGAGTCCAGCGTAGGGCTACAAAGATGATTAAGTGAGTGGAGCATCTCCCTTATGAGGAAAGGCTGAGGGAGCTGGGTCGCTTTAGCCTGGAGAAAAGGAGACTGAGGGGTGATCTCATCAATGTTTACAAATATGTAAAGGGTGAGTGTCAGGAAGATGGGATTAAGCTTTTTTCAGTGATGACCTATGATAGGACAAGGGGTAATGGGTGCAAATTGGAGCATAGGAGGTTCAAGGTGAATATCAGGAAAAATTTTTTTACTGTGAGGGTGACGGAGCACTGGAACAGGCTGCCCAGAGAGGTTGTGGAGTCTCCTTCACTGGAGTCATTCAAAACCCGCCTGGACGCCTTCCTGTGTGATGTACTCTAGGTGGTCCTGCTCTGGCAGGGGGGTTGGACTAGATGATCTTTCGAGGTTCCTTCCAACCCCTATGATTCTATGATTCTATGATTCTATTTGTTGAATTATGGCAGATTTTATGAAAGTTCATATGAATTAGCTGACTAAAAATATCTCATGAAGGCATTTGTGTATTTGCACTCAAAATTCACTCATGAAGTCTCATATACAATGATGACAAATAAGGGAGATCAGCCCTCTATAAAAATAAAGACATGCAAAGAAGCCAGGACTGGTTTCTCTTGATCACGCTGCCTCTCAGAACCTTTGGTCTAATATTTCACAGCCTTTGTTCTGGTTTGTGAAACCATGTACTATCTTTAAGATCTTATGCAATGACTCTGTAACATAAAAATTACTCCATCTAGTCAGAGAATAGTGTGTCCTATGCAGTTCTCCAGATATTCTTCTTCCATGAGGTTGTCCAGTAATCGTGACCCCACATAGCCTTACAGAAGCCGTAGCATCCTGCCTCAAGGAGTCCTACAGGTTTAGTTCCATGCTGTGACGAGCCACCTTCTCTGCAGTGTGTCTGTGTCTGTGTGTCCACGTCTGCACTAAAGTCGCCTTCTGCTGGTCTTGCCAAATAATATATTGAAGTAAGATAAAATGAGGAGTGTAACACATTGACAACATAATTTTTGAACTTGTATATGGACATGTTCTTGGTTTTTCAGCAGATTGGTGGATTAGGCTGTTTTAGAGGGATGCAGATAGATCATAGATCACTAGCAAAAAAATACAGAGAGCAATAGTATTACTCTATTCCCCAAACTAATTGCCAGTTTTTATTTCAATTTCTGGTTTTTTTGTTTTTGTTTTTTTTTTTCACCCCAGACTTCAGGATAAAATATCATTTTTTTCTAAGCTTATAGGAATTATGTGCTTTGTCCATGATATTTTGCTTCATAAACATAATACAGGGAATACTATTTTATTTACAAATTAGTATACCTCATAAATAATCAATACTGTAATTTTTCTTCTTAAAAAAATAAACAAAACCCAAATGACCATAGAAAACCATTGAGCAGATTTTCTACATGAAATTCAAATTCACAAAATCTCAATAAACCCTCAGTGGCAATACATTCAATGCATACATATCTAAATTATAAAAAATAAGTTGCAGTGAATTAAAACAGTTTATAATCTCCTGAATATTTATTTGTATATGTATTTTATTTGTGTTTTTATTATAATAAACAAATATTGTGTGTTATAGTTATATATTGGAAGTATGTAAAATACCAATATAAAATATTTATTGGAATAGATTTGTAACCTTTTTACGTGCTTAAGGTTAGGGGACTTTTTTTACATTGTGTGTATACATTTTCAACCCACTGAAATAAAAACAGCTACAGCATTTTGTGCTAACTTCTTCTAACAAGGTAAAATAAACTATCACCCTAATTTCATTCATTGTTGTTGCAGTTGTGATTGCATCTGGTCCAATGAGATCTTAGGGTAGTCTCCAGCCAACTCCTGTGGCCAGTGAGAAACACCCGTGATTCTTCTCAGCTTCTTGTGGGTACTGGTGTTTTAGCGTTGCAGATGCTATCATGAACTGTAAATGTTAAAGCTGGAGGGATGCTTTTGGGGGAAGACAGCAGTTCTACCCTTCACGTCCCATTGTTGCGGAATGATGGGTGCTGCTTCAGATGTGCAGCAGATACTCCAGCTGTCTCACTGAGCAGACCAGCAACATGCTGTCACAGGTTGCAGGGAAGGTGATTGAGCAGTTGTGGTTTCCCCAGTAATACACTGGGAGAAGGGGTCATCTGTGAGGAATAATTTAGACTACTAAGGGAGCTAAGTAGGCCAGTATTTATCATGAGGAAGTTCCTCTAACAGGTGGTTCAGAGCAGAAGCTTATTTAAGCACCCTGAAATAGTTTCAGAAGAAACCTTTTCTGTCTTCTCTCTCGCTCTCCACTGACTGTAAAAGAGGTTGTGAAGATCAGCCTCACTTGGCATTACGTCTCACTGGCTCTCAGTTACCATTGAAAAGAGGAGGTTCTAGTACCATTTTGTCATGTCTATGCGATATTCCAGTTTGAAACCCTGCTGTGATGCATCCAGCTTTTGACAGCCATTACACTGGGGTTTGATCATCTGTGCTTTAGCCATAGATTTTTCTTAGAAATGGGAGATGATAGATACAGAATTGCCATGAGAATTTTTCAGGTGGTCACTTTCTAAAGATGAACATCAGCCTTTTTGATTGATGTATGGAGACTTGCACATGTTTTTTGCTGGTCTTCATCAAGGAAGATTATATGTCTGCTAGGCAGGTGGAAGAGCAATAATTTCCAAAATCTCTTGGGTTTTTATCATGTGTGGAGAGATCAAATAAACACCATCAGAGGAGAGTAGTAATTAGTTGTGTGAACTTACATTGTTGTCTCAAAATGTTCATAGAATCATAGGGGCTGGAAGGGACCTCGAAAGATCATCCAGTCCAACCCCCCTGCCAGAGCAGGACCACCTAGAGTACATCACACAGGAAGGCGTCCAGGCGGGTTTTGAATGACTCCAGTGAAGGAGACTCCACAACCTCTCTGGGCAGCCTGTTCCAGTGCTCCGTCACCCTCACAGTAAAAAAATTTTTCCTGATATTCACCCTGAACCTCCTATGCTCCAATTTGCACCCATTACCCCTTGTCCTATCACAGGTCAACACTGAAAAAAGCTTAATTCCATCTTTCTGACACTCACCCCTTACATATTTGTAAACATTGATGAGGTCACCCCTCAGTCTCCTTTTCTCCAGGCTAACGAGACCCAGCTCCCTCAGCCTTTCCTCATAAGGGAGATGCTCCACTCCCTTAATCATCTTTGTAGCCCTACGCTGGACTCTCTCCAGCAGTTCCCTGTCCTTCTTGAACTGAGGGGCCCAGAACTGGACACAATATTCCAGATGCGGCCTCACCAATGCAGAATAGAGGGGGAGGAGAACCTCTCTTGACCGACTAGCCACACCCTTTCTAATGCACCCCAGGATGCCATTGGCCTTCTTGGCCACTAGGGCACATTGCTGTTCATCACTTTTGTTTTGTTTTTTTCAGTAGGGTTATGCAATATATAGTTAATGTTCATTTTTCTCTAGCAAGTCAATAGTCAAATGCCTCATAGTATAAGTACGGAAGATTTTTGCCTTTTTATTTTTTCCCCCCCCAGGTCCCAGAGGCGGGGGAAAAAAAAAAAAAAGACACAAAAGCTTCCCTTCTGAAAGTATTTCTTTTTCTTATTGCTTCAGGTTGGGTCAAAAAAAATTATACTTTTGCACCTTTGCCTCTGTACTTACTTAGGGATCTTTCTGTCCATTCCTCTTTCTAATATTAATGGTTAAATACTATGGCTATTGTGCTGTATGAGTCTTACAGCTTCTCTGTGCGGTTAGTTTCCCTACTAAATAGAAACTAAATTTCACAAGAACAATTAGAATAGGTGTGAAGATACATAGTCGATGCAGTTTTAGTAAACTTATGGGATGATTTTTTAGTAAATATGGCCAAACAGGAGCTCCTTGTCCACTTCTGAATACATGCAGTATATTGTGAGTTACCTCGTGGTGCCCAGAGGATTAGACAGAAAGGAGCAGGTTTCATTGCAGATGAATACTATTGGTTTCAGCTCCTTGGGCCTGCCAAAGTTCAATGATCAACCAAGGGAGTGACTAAAAAGCCAGTTTAAGACTACAAATATGCATTTTTTTTCCATCTTGTTTCCTCAAACGTAGCATATGAGATCTGAGACAACAATCACAGAGGAAGGAAATTTCTGTTGATTACCTGGGTAAAAAACACCAAAAAAGATAGAAATGACTCGAGTACCAGCATAACTGGAACTCCAGACAAAAAAGGCTTTGCCTAGGAACTGGAGCACCCATGTGTAACTGGAGACATAAAACATTTCTTAATTGTATCTCTTCCCCAGGATCACTTGTGTAATACACAGTTCCCATTCACAGGGAAGACATTAGAGCAAAGCCAGTGTAATATATGCCTCCAAGCAGTGGCAGAACTATCCAGCGAACTGCCAAAACAGAAACAGCGGAACACACACATAGATGTAAGGCAAAAGAACCTATGAAGCAGAGGCAGATTGGCTGAAAATGTGGGCGGTTTAGTGCAACATAGGTAGTGTAACAGGCAACATGAGAAGTAGAAAGAAAAATGTTCTTGAGAAAAAGGGTCAGATAGACAGATTGAATATTGCAGTTACCTTTGAAATTAAAATACAGTGTCTGAAATCACTGAGAATTTAAGGTTTTAATGAAGTAGGAGATATCTGTAATGTGACTTAAGCAGATCTAAAGATTCTGTTTTCTGGCAATGCAGAAGGCTGCGAGGCATTCAGTTTCTATATTTGCAACTATGCTATTAGATCAATGACTAATTTGATACCAGCTGGATTGTGGAGCCAGCTGCAGTGCAACACTGATAAGGAGCAAAATTAGACTGGAGAGATGCAACCAAGCACTGCAGATGTGCAATGAAATCCTTATGAGACCAGTGGATAAATAAAGTCAGTCAGCAAGGAACCCCTGAAATAAGAGTTGTCATCAGTTAAAGTTTACTATAGTTGTTTCACAAGAATTCTACATACCCATGGCTGCAGGTTGTTATGAGGTCTGCTTTCAATTGGAAGGCAAATTTCAAAGAAGTACCTGAAAGAAACAGGAAAATCACTGTAATTTCTCCCTAGCATTCTAGCTGAATGTAACATTCAGAATAAATGTAACAAGAAGATGATCACTTAGATGTTAAACTGAAGTTACTACAATCACCCAAGGCACCTTACAGTCCACCAAAACAGAATTCTGTTAGTGTAGTAAAACTGCTGAAAAAAAACAATGTGACAAAGCAGAGACCGTGTAAAATAATGCGGAGTAGATAAATGGTTTACTAATGGTCAGAAAATCTTTGGAGTAAACCAAGTCCAAAGACATTGAGCTGAAAGCCTGGGACATTACAAATTTTTTTTTTTTTTTCAGGGCAACAGTGCTCACTGTGATGTCAAAACCACATTTTGGCATATTGATCTGAATGAACAATATAGCCACTGTTTTCCTGCATCTTTTGTCAGGCTTTTATGCTCGCCAGTCTGAGCTTCTGCAGGTATTCCAATGTAATATGGACTAGGTACTCTTCCTCTAGTGAGTAGCTGATGGCAATCTAAACATAGGAAACAGTTGTCATAGAAGAGGCAGTTCATAACCAACTCCTAAATGGAAATCTGGACAGATTGTTAATCTAATGCAGAAAATTTTAAAGAAGCTGGGTCACCTGTGCATGAAATCTATTGACTTTTGAAGGACATTGCTGCTGACCATGAGCAACCAGGAGCCTCTCAGGAAACAGGCACAATACCTGACAGAAGGATAGTCCAGTCTTTAACAGAGATGAACAACTGTTTTTACAAAATTTTTGCACACTTGGCAAAAGCCTATGGATTTTTGCCATGGTTAATACAGAGTGACTCAAAAAACCAACCAAACAAAAAAAAGGATCACGAGGAAATAAAAGACAGGAAGGAGAAAAAGGAGGTATGGTAACAGTCCTTAATAATAAGACTATTTTAAGGGATTGAGCTTTAGGAGAATCTCTGAATGATATAGAGCTCCTGCAGCAGTTCCTCTATCATTTTTCCCTGCACCATGGTGGAAGCACTATGTGTAGGGTAAGTTAAATGAAAATACCATTCCTTCCAACAGAGATCCCCAGAGCACCTTGGTCTCTGAAATCAGTGAAACAAGGAATTTCTCTCTTGCCCAGAAGCAACAGCACAACTCGACTGCTTCACATGCACAATGCACTTGTCTTCCGGGAGAGGTAATGTACCACAAGTTACCTGATGGGCAAGATCTCACCTTTAAGACAACACCTGCTGCCACCAGCTGCAGAAAGACTGATGCCCCACCTTTTTTTTTATGAATCTCTGTTCAAGTGCTGAGTGTACCTCTACAAACTGATGAACAGTACTGAGTCTTCCATAAAAGCAGATTAACTTAGTTAGGAACTAAGTATAGATGCAAAGCAAGGAGAATATAGTTATTTAAAGAATTTAAAGACACATCTTCATTTGGGTCAGTTGTCTGTAAGTTACATATGTATATACATTTATTTTGTCTAACAAATGCTAAGTAAGTGAGCTTTGCTATTCCTGGCACATTTCAAAGTTCCTCAGAGTATTAAAATGTTATGCAATAAAATGTGCATTTCATGGAAAATGTTTCTATTTGGCTCACATTAATTAAAATTTGACTCTTCTTGTTAGAGACCAGATTAAAAGAGGGGTGGACTGTTGCCAACTGCAACAGGCAATGGCAAGCAGAATTGTTTATTGTGGGAAATAGATGGGATGCATGTGAGAAGGTTTTTTTGCATCTCTTCTAAAAGCCATGTGTTCCACAATCTATTCCTTGGCTGAACAGCAGGGTATTCTCTCCCTGTGGACAAACCATTTCCACAGACAGTGCATTTTATTCCCATGGTAAACCAGCAGGTAGAAAATCCTCATCTGGGTGCTGAAGCAGGCTCAGATGATAACTACAATTTTCTGGTTTGTCTCTTCGTGTTTAAACACTGAGGAAATATTTTTCCTGCACTTGATCCAAGTGAATTCATGCCAGAAAATGAATCGTCTACAAATTTCCTCTGTTTCCTTCCCTTGAAGCTAGTCACCAGAAATACACTACTGTAATAACTTGCACATCATTTAAAAGCTGCTATACTTATGTGTGTCTGTATATGTTCTGAAAATCTCTTTGCTGTCTAGGTAACCTCCAAACAGGGAGACCCAGGGTGATGGGCAATCAAATGGTTTAGGCCTTTGGTTTCATTAAAATTGCCATAGACCATTTGGATCATGAATATGATTTATTTGTGAATTTGACATAGAGGTCTTACAAGAAAAGGCTTTAATATTTATATTTATGGTTTTGTAAGACTAAAAATAGCACAGAACACCCATTTCCAGTCACATGCATACTCTTCTGCTCTCTGGTCCTTTATAAATTCTTCCCTCCTGAAGCAGATGGTCCCTTTTCGAGGATCTTCAGAGGCTGCTGCATCTTTGCTGCAAGCTCTGTCTTTTAGTTTGCTGACTTAATCTGCCAGAGCTAGAATTTGCTACCCTAGCACTACAGATTTTAACACCAGCAGATTCTGATTGAGTAAATCTCAAAACCAGGCACTGTTCCATGTTCTGATCCCTAGTTGTCAGGTCATCCAACAGTTCAGGATCTTTCTGAAGTTTTGACCTTAACTTATCTGTTCAGCCATCTCAACTACTTGTCCAAAGTCAGCAGTGACCTTACATTTCATATCCACTTATTTGGTGTACATTCAGACATGTACAGTAACAAGAGCTTGCATTGATGCCTGTTGTCATTGCTTTGTATGGCCAATAGACATCTGAACCGAGATCTGCAGGCATAGTAGTCTTAGTTCTTACATCCTTTGGAGTAGTGATGCTAGCCAACATATTTTTGTGTGCCCTGTGTTCAAGCTTCCTAGGAAAGCTCCTGGGAAATAGTTAAGGATTTTTTTTTTAATCCAGACCCTCTTTGGTCTTTCTTAGGGAGCTGAGGGGTATAATGAGATAGACAGGCCTATTATGGAACCTCATTTTATAAAGTGAGGTGGAAAAGCCTAGGAACTTACCTACTGTATGTTTTTAACACAAGAAGTGTTAACACAAGGGTGTTAAAACTCAAGCAGTGACCACTCCCGCAAAACCTAAGACAAGACGAAGAAGCACTCCCTTTTATGTGTACTTGCATTAGTTCCAATAGGCTTTAGCTGTTGGGTTTTATCCATTTCTTTCATGTTTGCCTTTTCTTTGTATGGTCTTCTGAGGTTTTTTTTAGATTAAAATAGATAATTAGCTAATCTGACCACCAGGTGGCCTACCACACTGTTGTTAGCGTGTACCCTAACTCACACCTGCAGAAGGGTGGACAATAATATTTATTAAAACTTCTGTTGTTAAATGATGTCATTCTCTGAGTGCAAGTGTGGCATTTGTAATCTTAACTTGGTCTTTTTTTGTTGTACCAATCAAATGGAAATGTAGTTATACTAGGGGGACTTTTTGAGGCCTATGAAAGGTTGCAAAATTAAAAATATATAATGTCCTTAATTTTTTCATGGTTTAAATATTCAAACCTTTTTCTTAAGTGCTTAATGGCTTTACCAAAGGCCAGTTAACTTTACAGTTAACTTTTGCCTCTACTATTTCTTCCACACTTTATTAAAGAGGCAAAGAATAAAATCAATGCAATGGCAATTCTTCAAACATCAATACCAAATGCCAATCACCAATCAGCTGGAAAAATTGCCTTTTATAGGGTTAATGTAGTGCTGTTGTAGTCACTTAATGTACAGAAGTTCTATGGACTGTTCTAAAATATGTATTCATTAATTTCTTTAAACTTCACATCTATAGCAACGTATTATACCTCTAGCATAACAGCTCATGAAATTACCTAAAATAGTTGACTCAGGTGTAGATTTGTAAAAAGTAACCTAGCACTGTTAGGAAAATGGAGTATTCAACAAGCTATAGTTCGGGGTGCGGTAGGTTTTTTTGTGTTTTTTTGGTTGGTTGGGGTTTTGCAGTTTTTTGTTTCTTTTTGAGAATTGTCACTGATTATAAAATTATTGTTAAGATAGGAAATACAGCCACTTGAACTAAGTGAAACCACTGCACTAGTGCAGATACTATTCTTGAAGGTTCTGTCGCCATAAAAATCAGTCACTTGTTTTTGTTGATATTCTCAATAGAATGTATTCCTTAAAAAGTATGGAAAACACAGAATAAGCTATGGGATCTTGTTCTTTCTCCATTTCATTTGGAATTCCTAAATTCCCTACTTAGTACAACAAACATCTATTAAACAGGCAGACAGCAGTTAAAGTTGAAGACATCAATACACATTACTTTAAGCATATGTCTTGTCTTAATGGGAACCAATCTTTCCAATTTGTGTTTGAAGAGCCAGACAGCTATCATGGCATGCATGGTTACCAGCATAGGCTTTCCACAAAGCAGGACCACAATGTCTTGAGAGAATGCTAGAAAGACAAAAGTTCATGTCCTCTCTAGGATTCTCTGTAGCTGAAGTAGATTCAAAATATCCTGAATTTGCTTTATATTACTTCACTACTGGTGTTGTGCCCTGATATTTCCTGCTGCTACAGTCCTGCAAAGCATTTCTTTCCTTCTCAGATATATGCATATCTTTTCCAATTTTCACAATACATGTCTTTCATCTTCTTACATAGAATTCAGACATTAAAAGAGCAATAATTTACCAGTATTTAAATCCACTGACATTGCAAGTGTTATATAGATTTGAATATCAATGCTATAGTCACCAGTTTATCGGTTTGTTTGGAGTGCAGATCAGCATTTCAGTGAGGCAACAGAAGTCAACACAAACTTGTGTTTTTCGTTTTTTTTTTATTTTTAATCAGTTTCTACAGTTTCTTTGCAGTATCTTTACGGAACTAGTCTTTTTTTTTTAATTGCTGAAAGACAGTTTCTATTCATATACAGGCATTATGCTGTGTGCTGGTTTTAGAGAAGATCATTACAAAATGCTAAACACAAAGGGGCAGATTCCCTGTTCTGTCAAGATCACTTCACATTCAATTTAACAATTTCCTAAGTGAATCTAGAGCAGTTGGTGGTGTACACTAGAAAATACTCTCTTTGTGGGTGAAATTCTGATTGATATCATCCACTTCATCCGCTACCATGTTCTTTTTCTCCCACTCCCCATCCTTATTTGTAGCATGAATAGAAGCAGGTAAGTGAACCAGGAGAGCCTAACAAGCAAAAGCCAAAACATGAGTAGAGGCAACATTGTCTATAAGAACAAATTAAATCCAAACCCATTATTTTTAATTTCTACCAGGGCCAAGTTATTGAAAATTTACTTTCTGACATCCCTAGGAAGAATTAAGCCTTAAGAATATCCAAAGTGTGTGTATTTGAATTCACCAGCCTCTGCAAAAATTGTCCAGCTTCTCTATGTCTTGGTTCTATAAATGGTAATCCCAGAAACACCAAACAGAGTTAACCCAAGATCTGCACAAATTATCTGGTTTCATGTTTGATTCTTGTAGCAACATCACACTTTCACAGACATTCAAACTATTGGCAAAAGTATAAGAAGACAAAACAGCTGGAAGTAAAAGTTAAACAAATTCAAACTAGAAACAAACCATGCAGTTTCTAACAGTGAAGGAAGCTAGTTATTTATCATTTTACCAGGGAATGCTGTGATTTTTCCATCGTTTCCATCTCTAAATCAGGGCTGGATGCTGTACTAAAAGATTTTCTCCAATCCACAAAGTTGAAAGCTTTCACAGAGAAGGTAAGACTAGAGCACATTTTATACAAGTGGTGAGGTTAGATTATGACAATTTTTTGAACTTGAGATCTGCGCATCAGCTCAAGTTTTGTCAGAGAATATTTTGGCAGAATGCCATTAGAGATCAGAAGATTTCATCTTTTACTGTGCTGCCAGATAGCAGAGTTCACATTTAGCAGCAGCATAAATCCGTGAAAACACACACCTGAAATCAGAGAAACAGAAAAAAAAAGGAAAAATTTCTTTTGTTTCTGATTTGCTAGTTGTTCACTACACAAAATGTCAATGCATTCATGTATTTTTTTAAAGGTTATTATTAGTTCTTAAATGTCTTGTAGAAATAAAGATTTATGAGTTTAGAGCTGAGATATTTTCTGCAATGATCAAAATGTATCGTAAGTGCAATAACTCATTTTTGTCTGTCTAGTGAGAAACAAAAAATGTTATGTTGTTTTGAGCTCAGATAATATATTCTGTTGGACAGAATGCTGTAGTGAATCTCAAAAGACTTGTGTTCACATGTCAGAGATCTTCCCTAAGACTGGACATGGCATCCATCTGTACCTCAGTTTCCCATTTTAGATTGAGGATACCATTTCTCCACCTCACATGACTGTAACAAGTCTACAACTATTTGGAGCATAGGACTGGCAAGCTTGAGCCTGCCTGTAAAAAGCAGCATTAGCTGGTGGCAAAGTGTCTCCTAGGCACAGCAGCTGTTAAAGAGAGAACTGGCTAAACAATCCGTCTCCTGGATTGTTTATTTTTCAACATTTCTGGATGGAGCTAAAGTTCACAGTAACATCTCACTCCATCACATCACGGTATAACAGAACACATATTTCCATTCCTGGTGGTTCATGATCACACTTCACACAGTCTTTGGAAGTTGCAAAGGTATTAAAGTGCAAGCCAAATACCACATGCAGGGTGGCCAAAAGCAGGACTTTTTTGTCTTTTTTCCCTTTTCCCATTATATGTGTGATAGTTCCTCTCATTTTTATTGCTTGGGTTTCATCTGTCTTATTTAAAATATTAAAGTATTATTACACACAGAAAGTGCCTTTCTAGAAATGAACTCAGAGTCTAATTTTCTAAGATTCAGAAGGTTAAAAAAAGAAATAAAGTGTATAATTCATCATGTTTTCAGAGACAATGGCCACAGTGATATAGTCCCTTTAAATATCCATTCAGCAAATATAGTGGTGTTGTTAAGTGTTCTAGAATTGAAATGCATGTTAGAAGAGGTTTTTCCACTTTCTCTTGGAAGAAATGTTTCCACCTTCAGGGTAGTCTGGCTCTTGGGTTCCAATCACCAATGAGTAAGAGAGAAAGCATCTGTGTTAAATACCCATAGGTCTGTCAGCGTGTTGTCTGTCTTAGATATTCTGAGGAAAGGTAATTGTTAGTTTTTGCTGTTCAGTCAACTTTATACTTTTAGTTTGTTTCAGGGACTACTGAACTTTCTATTGATAAAGCAAAAAGTGATCACTGCTGTAGCATTTGCTATCAAAGCTCTTAATACCATAAAAAGTGAAATATTTTCTTCCATGTTAAAATAATTCAATGATATTTGTGAGGTGTGCAACTTCTTGCCAACTCTTCTAATTTAATACATTATCTGTTTGAGGAAAACGTGTTAGAAATTTTTAATTCAGTGATAGGAAAGGCACTAATGAAATATGCATGTATGAATTTTGTATTGCCTAAGTTTCCTCTTTCTTGAAATGTGATTAAAAGCCAAACATCTGGATTATGTTTAAAAAGCTTGAATTTCCAGTTTTCAGAGAGATTCAATCTATTTTGACACTGTACACTTAGCCTTAACATTTTCAGCATGCTGTTAACATTACTTGCTATTGTAAAAAAATAAGTTTGGGTTTAAACAAAGTTGGACTTCTCCTAATGCTAAAAATGTTTTCTGAAATAGCTGTTTCTGCAGCATTCACACAGCCATAGTTTAGGCTGTGTCAGCAGTTCCATTATAAATTTGTTCTTGAAAGTGGTTTGTAGTTGATCATAAAAATAACTTTTCATCTTGAGAGTGTTTTTTCTTTTGTTACGAAACTACTGTCTTTCCTAGAATAATATTAAAAATGGAATACTGAGTTCTCAAGCATTTATAAAATTCAGTATAAAATGAGATTAGCCCACTGTTAGCACTGATTGGGCATGGGATGACAACTTTTTCTTTTTGGTTTTCTAACAAGAATGTGTACTGTAAAAGTGAACAGCTATTATCTGCGGTGTCTCTGAAAGGGTTCAGGATATATCTGTTTGGAGATTATAATAAGTAGTTAAACTATATAACTTCCTTTTTAACGCGTTTTAACAATAATTGTGATGTGATACGTTGTAATGGTATTGCTCTAAGTGGAATTACCAGTGATTGCCGGTGTTTTAGATACTCAGCAGAGACGTTTTAGCACTCCTAGTGGACCTGCTGCATGTGCCAACTTTGACATAACTCAAGGGAAATTATAAGGAACAAATCAAATAGCACATTATAAAAACTATTAGCTTTCACTTTACGTAATACAGTCCAAGACGTGCATTTTAAATAAAAATGACATTTTCATTATAACTTCAGGGCAAATGAGAAGGCTGTCAACAACCTTTCTGATCAGCACCTAGATGAGCCCTCACACAAGTGTTAAGTTCTGTCACATAGAAAAAAGTTCAAATACTTTTTAAAGATCATGTTGCTACTGTAGATGCTACAGGTAACGAGAACTCAGATCCACATGTTCTGAGGTTAGCGGCTGAGCAAGCTAGGCACAGAGTCTGTCTGGTCTTGACTTAAGGTCACTCATCAGCCTGCAGGGCTATCGGCACAGGCCAGAGATGATTTTCTTTTCTCATAGTTGACAAAATCTAGTAATTTGGATTACTAAGGCCACTGTGCCTTAAGTGGTGGGTGTACTGATCTTTGAAGTTTTTTCCTGTCTTTTGGTGGAGACTTAAGAGTTTTACCTCTGTTGGTCTGTGGAGTTTAGATTTCTGTCTGGCTCTTTTTGCAGTGGGGAACCTCTTTTCCCATGGAACAGTATCACAAATAGGTAAAAAAAGAATCCAGAGATATTCTACCCTCAAACATATCCCAGTAGGTATTTCTAGAAGAGAGGATAATTTATTTGTCAATTTTCAGTCCAACTTCACTCCTGGGAGGTTATCACTGACCACCGTTGGCACTCCATCAGAGTAACAATGGAGTAAGAACTTCAGAATAGCCAATCTTTGAAAGATAAATAAACAGGAACATCACTTTCAAAACAGAATAATGCCTGTAACACACAGCCTGACAATAGATGATACATTTAGAATTAAATCTATGTATAGAGTTCTGCATACTACAAAAGCAGACACAGCATAACAGAAGGGAGGATAACAGGTTATAAATTACTTTCTTTGATTATCTTCTTCAAAAAATCTTCATAATCTTACATTGTTGTATTTTATTTTGTAAAACTGTAAACAAAAAAAATGTAGCTATATGAGATTTGGTACGTGTAGGGTCAGCATTTCAAAATATCTAGCCAAGGATGGAGCTGCAACTCCACCTTTTTGTTTCCAGGACATATACTTTCCCTGTCATAAAAACTTTCTGCTTTGTAGTGGGCTATCTGCAGTTGACAACCTTTTTTTCTTCAGTAAACATACCTGAGCACTAACCCAAAGGTATAGTAGTTCTTAATTCCTAAAGAGCATGATTTTTTATTTATTTTATATCACTTTTTCTCCAGCCAGCTAAATAAATGTAAATTAAGCTGAATCCACGTTTGATATGTTGAAGATATCTGTTAGTTGCATCTCTATTAGTCTGTACCAAAAGTCATTCTTCTAGTGCAAGGTGTGAAAAAACCCTCAAAACTCTTAACAGCATTGTTGCAAGCAATGCAAGACAAATCCCAGAATTTCCTTCATATATCAGCCAAAGATCCCAGTGAAACATGTAGTTTACAACCTTAGTAGATTGTTATAACATGAAGTACACCAACTCTGTGGCCTTACCTGAACTCTGCTATAACCTATATTGTGGGACCATGTTCTACCATTATCAGGAGATGGGTGGCACTTTCCAGATCTGGTGGAATCTCATGCACCTAGTACTTGATTACCCTTGTTCTATGAATTCAAACTGCTATAATTTGGCTATGTCTTTTTAGCAATTTAATTATATCTAAAATCTGGTTAACAGTGTAGTAAATGACTGGTATTGCTACAAAATTGCATTCTGAAGGTAGTGGGATTGAATTTTAACACAAGCTGACACTCAATTAAAATTTCCGTATATCTAGTGAATTAGCCAGTTCTTGGCTGCTGTATTAAGGTGGATGTCTTCCTGCTCAGCTAAGCACTGAACAAGACAGGCAAAGCACATAATAAAGCCAAATGCAAGGCTTAATACACCCACTCAAATTTTTATTGTTAATATCAAGTAGTAAGCTTGCAGAATAAACTCAGGGATGTCGATTAAAAAAATTAAATCAGTATTTAAACAAAATTCCTCTATATTTAGAGTAATGAAGCTTAAAAAAAAAAAAAAAAAAAGAAAAGAGTAGCCCTTAAAACTTCTTACTGAATTACTGCCATCAGCCAGTTAGATCCATGGGGCTTGTTCGGCTAAAAGCCACAACAGACTTTGTAATGCAATGATGTAATCTTTGCTTTGTGTCATTTATATTGAACCTAAAAAAACAATTTTCCTGAATAGACAGGCTGACAACAATATTGTTCAGTGTTGGTTTTTATTTGGATTGTTTCCAAATGGTTCATATGCCTCCACAGCAACACCCCATGCCTGCTTAAGTTTTTGCTCTGAATTCTGAAGTTTCTCCTTTTCCTCACATTTTATTTTGCTTTTAAAGTCCCAGTTATGTTTGTGAAACTAACCAGCTCAGCCACAAAATTAGGATGTATCTTGCAGAGTGCATTCATTTTACTTTTTGCATATTTTTCCCGAGGTCATGTCAAGGTTAGTTTGAATTCCATCCTACATTAAGACTTCTTTCACAGCTATTTAGCTCTGCAGCCTACTCCCCGCTGGGGTCTGCCCCTTGGGCACGTCAAAGCTTCAGACCTGACAAATCACACACAGATGAAGCTGTACAGTTTTTTAAACAGTTTCATCAGTAACGTGGGTTGTTTTTTTTTTTTTTTTCTCTTTACACTATACTTTTTTTTTTTTTTTCCACTGGAGTTTATTCTCTGAATTGCAATATTCTGAAGACTGATTTCCGTATGGAAAATTCCCCTGCACAGGCGAGCTGTAAAATAGAAATGGCGTTATACTGCACGTGCCACTCACAGCCTCCCAGAAACTGGAGGTGCTGCAGATCCTTATAATTAGTAACAAGCTATAGCTGCTTGTCTAATAACTGTGATCGTATTGTTAACATCTATTTGCACAGAAGAGCCTAAAACTAAAAAGGCTGATAAATATTCAAAATTTATTGTCCATATTGCAAACCCGTTAGTTATCCAGGAGAGATGTTAGTTGTTCACAGGAATAAACTTCTGTCATCCTTGGGATTACTCAGATGACTAAATGTTCATCAGTGTCAAGAAATGACTCTGTGCTTTGGCAGCAATCCTTGTGGGACTGGGGAAATTTTAAGTGGGGATATATGTGTGTATATATATAATCAGCTTCACAACTACATGCAGGGCTTTCACCACTTGCATTCATGTACAGACACCTCCCCTGCCAGCCCCCCACACCCCCCCCTCCCCCCACAATGTCTGTGTCACTGCAGAAAAACCAGTTTGAAGTGTATAATGCACTTGCAGGTGAAAATACATTTTCTAAATTTCTGAGCTGAGGACTGCTGTCTGTATCTTTGCATTTTGTGAAACTAATGGTGTGACACCATTTCCCGTTTAATTGATGAAGTTAAAATGCTTGGCTGCTAATGAGTGTATTAGCAAACAATATACCCTTAACAAGCTTAAGCAGCTCAGGATTTTAAAAAGCAGCTTACTGTCCTCCTCATTTTTATAACACAAAATGTACTGCCTTCTACAAATTGCTTGATCGACTGATGAAGTACTATAATTATAGTTGTATTGCAGTTTTGACAAAGCCACAATAACAGATTGTAGTTTAGTCTCCACTCTAGGCACACAGCTCTTTGCATTACAAAACCCAGTTTTACTGGTCTAATTCTTACTGAGAACAAAAGGCACCTGGAGATGTTAACTATATACTAAAGGAAAACTTGGAATCTTGGAAATAATAATATTGAGGCATGACTTTTCTTCTTGCAGTTAGTTCATTGGGAATGGTATCTAATGAAGAGTTGTCTAAAGGCTTGCTTGTTTGGAACTAATTAAAGACAGATATCCTAAATAGAAAAAGGATCATGGGAATTACATTAGGTGTCTGGAGACTTGTTATTCTTCTGGTACTCTGAGTAGATTGTGGAAGTTGTTAGGGATTCAAGAAATAAGGCAAGCTAATAAAAAGTTCTATTTTTCTGGTTATTGGCCAACTATTGTATTTTTGTTTGCAATAAGATTTGTGCCAACAGGCTAGGGGCTTGAATAAAACATTTAAACATTTGTGCATTAACACATTATGGTGAAAAGAGAGTCTTGTGCTTTCACTCAGTGCATTTCAGCCTTCAATTAATGTGAAAGCACTACAATGCCTATGCAACTTCTCTTGCCTAGTGGTGCACCATTTATCATTGCAGTTTTACATTGACCTTGACACCCACTTCATTAGAATAAAGATTGTCTACCATTTAGGTTACATTGTTCCTCTGCACAGAGACCCCATGCAAATTTCTGTTCAGATAGAAGAGCTGTGAGCCTGTCAGAGGTCATCTGCATTAAATGATTGCAGCTATTTTCCAACTGCTTCTTTTCATTCTACTCAATTCAGGCTAGGAGGATCAATCAAGCCCTCTGCCTGAAACAGTGGGACTGCTGGGAATATAACTGTTTTTGGTAGTAGTGGATATGCCCTAAACAGCATTAAATATTTAATATAAATTCATTAAAGGGCATACAAAGTCTTCAAAAAGATATTACATCTATAGTAAAATTTAAAGGGTTGGGATCACCTTCCTTAAAAAAGAAAGGCAGAACAATGGGTACTGACTGCATGATTTTTTAATGTAAGCAAAATTTAGTTCATGAAGTTACTTAATATTTCTTTCAGTGTGTTTATTTCTCTAGCTGCCAGATAAAGGAATGGGTAGCAGAAGTGTAATCCACATTTGCTACTTTCTGAAACAAAAAAAAGCAAGGTGTCTGCAGGGTTTTAAGACCCAAGTGCCAGGATGTGTTTTGTTTTATAGGCATGCACCCGTACGCACATGCACTCTCACACAAATACATATTGTGCTATTGTGCTTATTTGTAGGGGAAAAAAGCAAGTGGAAATAAGTTAGCACTCTCCTTCTTGAGTTTTCTGAGTGATATAATTGGAATTAAATTATTAATGGGAGATACTTAAAAAAGATTGTTTTATGATCTTCTATTAGAGAATTTGCAATTCATTTTAATATTTGTAGTTTGATTTATATCAAAGATAATGCAATCTATGTCCAATTAACAATACATAGCCAAAGTAATATGATTTCCAGATCATGCAAATGGAATAAGCTAGAAGAGGAAAAACTGATTCTTAACCTCAGATGTAATTTGCTGTGTGAGTTCTGGCAATTTTAAATGACATTGCACTTTTTAATTTTTCCAAAGGCTCAGCAGCAAATTTATCCCAATCAAGAAAGCCTATTATTAATTTACAAGGACAATTGTAGGAGTCTTTATAATTTCCCTGTGCAATTATTTGCCATAAATTGCTAATAGTGAAATACATGAACTTTGCAAGAAACAGCAACTGCTATTTATCTAGACAGATCACTCAGCCCAGATCTTGAATGTTGTCCAGAGGTTCTAGTGCTATCGACAGCTTAAGAAATATAACCAAGCTTCTGGACGGTTTCTAAAAATGTTTCACACTGATAATACCAAAAAGGTAGAAGCATGAAGAGCTATTGTGAAGGGTAGGCTGGCCTCTAGCAGATTCCTTCACTTTGCTTGTATACAGCTGAGCTTTGGACCCTGGACTTTGGAATAAAAAGACTCTTTGTTCATCACTGAATGGCATTAGGCATGGGCTTCCTAAGGGGCCACCATGAAGCCTAGCATGAAGAGTGCAAACATTATCCAGAAAGCAAAGTGAGAATGTGTTGAAGGTGATGGACAAATATCGCTATATGTGCATTGCTATGTGTTAGTATATATTTATATTAGATATTTGATGAATTTACTTGCAGAGTATTCTTTACTCAATTTTATGCATGCAGTATATTTTGGAAATGTGTGCCAACACTGACTGCACGTGAATAGACAGACACGGAGCTTGTGTGTGGGTGGTTTTGTGTCTGCAGTAGTCGAAACTCTCCGAAAGGCAAGTTTTTAAAATTTAAATATCCAATCCAGGTAAAACGAAAACTGCAGGTCATTCAGTCCTGATTTCAGCAGCAGTATATCATACAGTGCCATTTGACTGAAGATGCCCTGTTAGTATACGAATGATGGAATGTAGAACATCTACAAATAGCACACCCTTATTTCAATAATGGAAAAAATTCAGTGGCTTAATTCTTCTGTACTTAGTAGCCATAGCTCCACTGTGTGTTCAGTATGTCTGGTCTCTTTTCACTATAACCAACAGAAGCACCATACAAAAGTCTTACAATGGATGTCTTAATCTCTCTGTGTGCTTTTAGAGCATTATTTTGAATTCCATCATGCAGGCTTTTTTTTTTTTTTTTTTCCTCTTCTGAAGTTTTATTACAACAACAGAATTCCCAGGGAGCTTTAGGGGCAAGGTTCACATAATATTGCCCTAAAGTTTTGCTCAAGGGGTGGAATCTGCACCCCAGTCCTGATCATCTTTTTGTGGTGTTTCTCTTTCTGAAAGATGCAGTGAGCAGTCTTACAGAGTTGTTAACTGTGTACAGATTTTTTTATTGTTTACCAGACAGTGTACATCTACGAACCTTTCATGATGATTTCTTTCTCTGACCTCTCAGTGACTAGGCATCTTGTTCCTTAACACTGAGGGAGGCTGAAAAATGCTTGAGTTGCTCAATGTGTGCCTTCTATACCAGTTTCAAAATGGCTTATTCTTCTGGTTTCCATGGTGACAATTAACACTGTTACAAGGCATTGTTCCAGTCTCCATTTGGGCAGAATTTTCGGGTGTGATTTTTCACACACAAAAAAATGGTTTATATAATTTTTTAGAGAAAAAAAGGCACAGTTTAGGATAAAGTGTCAAAAAATGTGTCTCAATCAGGCGTGTCTGGATTTCTTACCATGTTTTTATCAAGGGAAGTATGGTTTTAACTTGCTTTGTTTTGGAATTCAACTTCTTGGGGTTTAAATATTTTTGCCAAACTTATTCACAGATAAATGCTACTGCCTTTTTTTTAAATTCCACTATTTGTCCTTTGAGAAATATTGATCATAGAGAGTGAGAAGGAATAAAAAGCCAAAATTCCGTAACTTGCATAACAACGTTTGGGTTTCATTTGAGTGGCATCAAGAACACAAAAACAGCCATGCATGCACACAGCCAATCAGGCTGTAAATATTTTTTTTTCAGTATGCTGTTTGAAGTTTTCTATCCAGTTTTTGAATGTGACAGGTGTTGTGGGAAATTAAGTATCACTAATTTATTTATTATTGTGGCTGTTGTGAGAAATCTGTGACTTTAACTTTCTTAATCTTATTTTTGGTTATTGAACAGTAATCCATATCATAGCATCCACAGACTGTCACAATGGAGCAGCCTTTGCTCACTTAAAGCTGAGGAAAGAATGAATCTGAAGATTAAATTATCTTCTCACCACAGGATTTAGTAGTCCTACCAAGCTAGGGTTGTGCAGCACTGATAGAGCTGGTAGTTAATTTTTTCATGGAACTGCTTAGAGTGTAGGTGTTTAATGGATTAAAAAATAGCATTAGCAATAGCATCTCATGCTATCAGTTCTCAAACTATACCTTCTGCACATTAAGCTCTTGCTTTAACTTAAAATACATACTGCATATTAAATATCCAAGAGTGAAACAATACTGGCTCTCAGTCACATACCAATACATCTAATAGCGAACTGAATTCTTTCATCTTTTACAGTTACAGTATAATGCATTTTCTATCAATCAGCATGTTCATCATGCTTGTTTATACAGTAGGTTGGATGATGACAAAGATAAAGTGCATACATAAAATGTAGCTTATTTATTTTTTAATGTAATAACCTTTTATAGCATCTGTCACACTGTTTGGATTATGCTGTGCTGAATTATTTTATCGAGTCCAAAATTAAATGAAACATCTTCTGTTTCTATGTTAACAAGAGCATAGTAGTTAGGAAACATGCAGGGTATTTAATTTCTTCGTCAGTCCTGCACTGCCCAGGAACATCCCCAGCCCCAGCCCAGGCAGCAGCAAGTGCCAGCCTGGAAGAGGTGGCGAGTACTAACTAGCTGTGCCTGCACCAGTGTCACACAGCTAGAGGACTCCCTCAGTCTATTAATTCACTTGACAAAAGAAAGGGAGTTGCACAAACTGGATTTCAGTGCCTAGCAAATTGGACTCTGGATTCCCCTTGATATTACACGTACTTATGGAAATAATTATGCAAATCCTTTTCAGCTATATCATCTTTAAATAGAAATCAGATTACATAAAGAAGATTGTAATCTCCTCCAGTAACCATTGTAGCTGAAAAGGCAGTGATACAGGCCCAAGAAGCATACTTGTTGAACGTTTTAGTCCAATAAAATGGTGTTGCCTTTCGGTGGGTCCGGTTCCCTAATGTTAAAACCTGATTGACACCTGCTGTTGTACTTTGCTAAAACCTCAGCCACACTACACTGAGTATCAATAGGCAAGTTCTTCATAAACAATTCCTTGTTTTTTACTATGCATATTCATGTAATTTTGGATATGCAGACACCTGATCAGTGTTCATTAATAATGAGAAATGGTTTAAATCACCTCATTTAAAATATTTGCTCTGTGATCCACAAATGACTAATATTTGCTGAAGTTTACATAATACAAATGATGTGCATGTGTTGTGTAAATGAGAGATTAAAATATGAAACTAACAATATGCAAACATATGCATGGAAATGCTGAGGACCTGTTAGCTGAAACAGTGGTTTCACACCTTTATTATTTCTTTAAGCTGTCTCCAATTGTATTTTTGCTTTGTTTTTCTCCAGAGCGCATTCTTGGATTTGGCAAAGGCACCCATGTTTTAAACATTCCTTATTCTAGTTTAAACTTTTCTATTTAGCCCAGTTATTAACTTTTGCAGTATGAGCTACTGTAGCAGTTTTCTTGGCTGAATTTAAAGCAAAGAAAGCTTAATGTTTAGGATGCAATTTGCTAATAGCTACACGTGATTTATGTATGTCTTGTAAATACCTTTGTAGAATGTGTGCTGAGCTCTTCTCTTTCAGTAAAAGGTTCATTTTTTGCCATATGAGAAGTTCTATTTCTATGAGTTTTGTACATAAGAGGAAAAGGGAATTGCTTTAACTATATGTAGAGTATTTATATAAGTGGATGCCCTTCTGTTAAATTTTACTCTTTCATTTACAGTACCAGCTAGGAAATCATAATTAATCACTATAGTAACTATTATATTTAATACTTGATTACAGGTTTTATAGAGATTCATTTGCCAACTTGCCTGTAGAATACAGTACACTTTTATAGAGTGTATAAATAATATACATCTAAAATACTTAGATAGTCATATTAAAGTAGTTTTGAAAGAATAATTTTTATTTTTTTATTCCTGTTTTTTTCTGTCCCCCCCACCGCTTTTTTTTTTTTAACATTAAATAAAAAGTAGCTTCAGCTTGAAGAAACTATTGAACTGTATGAGCACTGTGACTGTTCTTGTTCATGTGCCATTTCACTGCTTCTGTTGGTTCATGCAACAAAAATCAAGTTACTGGTATTGTGTTGTAAGGGAGTTATGTCTAATTGTCTTTCTCAGGTGAAACTCTCACATTTTCATGTGTAATGGGATTTCAGGCCTGTGTGTGAGACAGAATCCACCATGAGAGAGAAGAAATAAACTATGCAGGAAACATAATTCTGACATTATCTCCTTCTTGTTGTTGGTTTGGGTTTTTTTATTTCAGTGAAGAGCCTCAGTGTTACTTGATGAAGCAGCATATTTGAAAAGTAAGATAACACTGACAATGAGAGAAAGGCAGATCATGCTTCAGATGAGAGTGTGTTACTGAGTATTACTGTACAAGTGAATAATGAGAGTGAGTGAATATGTAATGAACTGCTAACTACCTGCATAGGTACGTCACCCAGAGGGCTATATGCTTGGTACCTAAATATCTAAGGGTATGTCATGAGAAGGTTGTGTGCTTAAAAAAAAAACAAAATTAAAAACTGGCATAGTAAGCATGATCATAACTGGGTACACAGAATTAAAGCTGAAATTTTTATAGAGAAAATGCTTTACAGTAGCTAATATTATCTATTTCTTTTCATTTTAGAGGTACAATGTAGAAATGTCAATCAGGCATCCGAAAAAGATGGAACTGCTTAGTAAGGTTGAAGCTCTGAAGAAAAGTGGTGTTTTACTACCAAATGATCTCCTTGAAAAAGTGGATTCAATTAATGAAAAATGGGAACTGCTTGCGGTATTTGCATTTTTATTACAGTTTGTGGGTTATGTGTACATTTTTGTGTGTTGAAGTACGCTGTCTGTCTGATTTCTAATTTGAGGCACAAATATCTCTCTCTTTCAATTCACCATGTACATTTCAAACAAGCTACTCATGCTATTATAAAAACTCCATAGTATTTTCCTCTTCTGTTGATTTTTTTTTTATTCCATGCTTGTCTCCTGTCTGACTTTAATAATTTTAGTTCTTTAATACATAAAAAATGTAAGTAAAATATGGCATGTATTATGGGTATGCACCAAGTCGACTATAATGCAGTATATCTGATATACACTGACTGTCATGCTTGAGTGAATGTTAATAGAATTTATTCTGAAGGTACATGTTAGAGACATCTACTGTTTAACTATTTACTGTACCCTTAAGATGAAAAGTGGGGTTGTCACTGCATATTTCAGGTCACACCGATGGCTCAAAAACAAATATGCAGATTCAGTAGAAATCTGAATACCTGAAGCTAAGAATACAGCCAGGATATGTTTCATGCTGCTGTATTCAGCTCACTTTTGACAAAAGCAAAAAAAGTTTCGTGTAATTCATTTCACGCTATAATGGGCTGGGTCTCAGCCAAAGAGTGAGATACAAGAATCTGGCAAAAAAAAAGCAATATAGTGATTCTGTTACCCAGAGACCAGTGATGGCACCGTGCAGGAGACACTATTGTCCTATTGCTGTAAAACAGCTGACAGAGAGAGAGGTCAAACTATATCTTTTTCCATCCACTTCTCTCCTTAATTGCCTTCACTTCAAATCAAGGGTAAGATAAATTTATAAATTATTTTAAATGATTAATTATAGATGTGTGATATTAGCAATACAGTTACATTGCATAATTTTGCATGCTATTATCTTAGTTTAAAAAACATTTCTAATCTATTACGAGAAAGCTATACATGCAACCTGCCAAGAGTACTTTAAATACTGACTTGTGTCACATTAGCTTATTTAGTAGTGCAATAGCCATTTCAGAGAGGGTGGGGCTTTTTTAGTTCAGCATAGTTGCTTCTAATTGCTTGATTCTCTAAATGTGCAAATTGTCAGAAAATTTTAAAAGTTGCCTTATGACTAGTGAGTTTATTACTTTTTAATTTTAATCTGCAGCATTACCACAAGCATTTAAAAACTATTTGAACATTAATAAATTTACTGATAAAAAATGCCTATTCTTTTACATCTGATCATGACAACTTGTATTTTTAAAATAATTTCAGTTGTAAGGCTTAAATTTATGACTTTCAATGTATGTGATCAGGTTAACTCAGTGACACAGATTAGAGCTGGTAGAATATACAACCATAAATAACTGATCATGATTGTAAAAATCTAGAAAAACTGTCTTAAAAAAATTGAAGCCCTCCACTTCTTAGTATGTTAAAAGCGAAGTATACCTCTGGACTATGTTTTGCTATTGATTTCAGCATTTACAGAAAAATAAAATAGAACTACTATAGTTTTCCTGCTAAATGCAATTTCATGAATAATAAGCAGAGTTTTATAGTTTTGTTTAATTTAATAAAAAACTCTGCAGAAACTAACGGCACTAGGCATACTGTTTTAATTGGCATGATTACGTTTTAATTGGCATGAAAAAAATTAAAGACAAGGATTTTAACTTCTAACAATGGTAAAATAGAGGGATATGGTTTTTAATATTACTTTCATCTAAGGTGAACAGTGTGGAATGGAAATACATTAGAATGAAATGTCAGTGGTGCGTACAGTTTAATCTGTGAAATTTTGTCCCCTGTGCTGAATATTACTCTGTCTCAATTGCATATTAAACAACCCTATCAAGGCAGGCATTGGCATCTGCTGTGCTGACACAAATTGTGAATTAAATGAAATTGATGTCCTCTGTCGTATATTTATGAAGACGGACCATTCTCTGAAGTATTCTGTTTATGAAGAATTTATGATTGCAAACTGTTCCAGAACAAAAAAGTGGCAATAAATTCTTTTTTGTGACCCTACCCTCCAAGGGCATTGATTTCACCTCCTGCTGCTACTTTTGTTACAGCATAAAAACAATAGCTAGTGCTGGATTCCACTGAGGGTCTTCAAATTATCAATATTTGCACCATGAAAATAGAAGGGTATTGCCAGGGAAGCACGGTTTTCAGTTGTGATCTCCTAAAGATGTTATTTACAGAATGCCACATAGTAGAATAATGTCTGTTAGTCTCATTTTATTTGTGTTTTAAAGCTTATTTTCAGAAGCTAACTTCATTGTTGTAAATCATATTCCAGTAACTTTCCAAAGCACGTATTTTCAACAGACAGCCACTCTGGGTCACCTAAAACTCTGCCTTCATGCTACAACAATTAACCACTGCTAATTATCAGTTTAAAAGGTTACTGGATGTGATTGTCTGTGTGTATTCAATATTCTACAATCAGTAACACAGATCTAGTGCTTATAATAAGTGTCAGCCTGACAGCCTCTTATAGGTCAGATAAAATACTGCTTGGCATAGAAGAAGCAGGCTAACAGTGTATCTCCCTTGTGATGTTAAAGGATTGCCTTTCAAAATACTGAAAAGAAAGGTAACTTTCTATCCCTGGCCTCTTCAGAATATTCATTATACTCACAGCGTCCACTATCAAAATGTTATTCAATAGTTCTTTTATTAGAAATACTACTTTGAAAAGCTGTAGTAAATTAGTTTCATTAGCGATCAGAGGTGAATATTTATTCTGGCCCATTATTTTTAGAGTGGATGCTTGACATGAAGAACTTAAATCTGAATTTAGTTGCATAAATAATTGGCTTGGTGTTCAGGAACATTGAGGCTTTGCAATTTCTAGCTTACTGGCTGAATTAGTTCATCCACTTTTAAAAGCAAACCAGCTGTTTTGTGACCTAACTGCTCCTGTATACAACCTCAGGGTTACAGGTTTGGTAACTATGACCTGAACAGCTTATACCTCTAAAAAATATTTCAGTGTTTCCCAAAAAAACTGGAGAAGAGTTGCTTAGAGTCCATCGTTGCTCTTAATAAACATTGATTTATCATGCTTCCAGCCAAGTCAGTGACCCAGAGAGAACAGCCTAAGTGGGAAACAAGGATAAAAAAAACCGAAATTGATTGAAATTAGTAGTAATTATTTAAAAAAACAAAAACAAAAACAAAAACAAACAAACAAACAAACAAAAAACCCCAATTCTCTAGTCATCTAGCAAATGCTTCTTGTTGCACGTAACCTGTGTATGTATTGGTACGTAAGACTAATCTATGTTTTCTTTATCCGATGCATTAGAAAACCCTAGGAGAGAAGATCCAAGACACAATGGTAGGACACAGTGGGTTAGGTCCACGTGACCTGCTCTCGCCTGAAAGCGGCAGCCTGGTAAGGCAGCTGGAGGTCAGGATCAAAGAGCTGAAAGGGTGGCTGAGAGATACAGAGCTTTTCATCTTCAATTCCTGTCTGAGACAAGAAAATGAAGGAACAATGAATGCTGAGAAACAACTGCAATATTTTAAGGTAATAAAAAAACATCCATAGTTTTCATAGAGAGACTCCTCTTTATAAAAAGATAAAAAATTTACCTTGTACATAACATAGTGCAATGCATGTGTATATAATCACATATTCATATTTTCACCTTCATTTACGTACTGTGTGTTGATTCACGTTGATTTTATTGAATCTTTACAATCATATTTATTCCTTTGACTTGTTGCAAAAGAGAGCTTTAGAGGGCTAATCTCACTGTAATTTGAAAAGCAATAGTAATCTTTTGTTATATTCCACTATAAAGCTGAGTTTTGTCATTAAGAGCTTCACTTTGAATTTCACTCCCTATATCAGTTAATGTAATTAATGTGTTGTGTGACCATCAGTTTAATAGCCTATTTCTCTGCACATAGGAGTCAAGAATAACCTGTTTGAGGTAACATCCACAAAGATAAAATTTTAGCATACATGAGAAAACATTCAAGTTTGTGGTGAATAGGATAAAGACATACAAGCCATTAAGGCAACATCTTAAACCTAAATCTGAAGATTTATGGAAAGGAGGGAAAAGAATTGTAGTCACAACACTATATTCAGATGGATAAGCTCCTTCAACTGAGGGCCAAGCATCCAGCTTTACAACTGACAACATAGGTTGAGTGCTTTGTTCCATTCCCCAAAAGTAGTGGGACCATTTAGGAAAGAGGGCTATTAAATTAGCAAATAAACCCAGAAGACCATGTGATTTCCTTCTGTTCATAGCTATCACTTCTAAATAAACCTTTACCTGAGTCATAATTACAGGTCACTGTACTCTGCAAGTGATCTTTGATCAAAGAATAAGTAAAGAATTATGAGTAATTGTTGAGCTTTAATAGTAAAGAGATTTTTATTTTCCTCTACTACATCAGGGTGTCTGAGGTAACAGCATTCTTAAAGTGATGGACAGCTTATTAAATACTCACCTCAAAGGGCATGTTGCAAACACTTCTAAACATACTATTTTACAGAAGAAAATAACAGGAGAAAAATTACTTTCTTTCCAATTAGTCATTCCTTAACTCTTCCAATCATGAGGATTAGTGAGAAGGTTGTGTCAATGCAGATGAAGTTGGTAGGTATGTTTTCAGGTTTCTGAGTATGTCCATCTGTATGATGGAGGACTGTTGACACACCTGCAGAACTTCACAGCAATAGATTTATGTTTTCCATAGGAAATACTGTGTGTTTTTTATTTCTGTGGAAAATTATGGCATTTATTTAAGTGCATAACTGTGGATTTTAAAATATAACTTCAGATTAAATTTGTTTTAAATATCAGTTCCTATTTATATGAGTAAGACTTTTATAGAGTTTTAGAGGTGTTAAACAGGATAGTGCCACCCACCATGATGTAATCAGAGTATTTCATTACTTAGTTGATTATTAATTACATAAATAATGCATTAATTATTTTCAAAATGGTAGCCATTAGAGTATAAAAAATAATTACCTATCAAATATGGTGAGGGCACATCACTTTGTCATATATATTAAACCATCTTTGTCTCATTAAATCTGAAAACCACTATAAGTAAGTTTTCCATTCTTCACTGATCTCCTGGGGAAGTGTATAAAGGAGAAAATGGATATAATTAACAATTCTGCAATGTATAATACATATATTTGAAAAAGAACATTAGAACATTTTCAAAAACATTAGGTATGCCACTAGTAGGAAACCTACTGGGGTTTAGTTTAACTTACTTTCCACTTAACTTAAGAGTTTAACTTTACTGCTCCTTTCACTGTGGGAAGTGAATCATTGTTTCTTAATGGAAATTTATTGTGCTGCACCATCCCAATTATACACATAGCCACTGTGCACAGAGAAACATTTTTAATAAAATAAACTCAACAGTGTAATTGATTTTCATTCCACAGTGTTATAAGTTACATTTATGCCTTAGGAAAAACATTTTTTTTTCAATTTTTCAAGTGGTTTCCCTTCATTTTGCAATTTGGAGGATTAATTGAATGAATAGTTCACATGCAGTTGGGACCCAGGAATAGAACAATACAGTGGGAAGAGGGGCTGTTAAATTCACTAGTACGTAATTATTTTGACTACTTTGTTTTCATTTATAAAAAAATCATCCCATATTAATTTGAGCATTCTTTATTTTAAAGAATGGACTACTAAGTTACTTTGGGGGATATTGTTGTTCAAAAATACTGCATAGTACTAGCTAGTCAAGGAGCTGTGCATGCTGTACAAATCTTAATGAACTAAGCCCCAGTAAAAATTTAGGGTAGGTATTATTATTCCCCTTTTAGAAATAAGGGAAATAAAATGCATGGAGATTAAGCGATCTTTTTTTCCAGGTTTTTTTGCAGAAAGTCAATGTCTGTGTAAGGGTAGAACCCAGATACAGTGACCCTAATCTTTGGCACTGACCACAAGGCAGCCCTTCCTTCCTTCCTTCCTGCCTGCCTGCCTGCCTCTAAGTTACTTCCCAGTGTATTCCATTTTCACAGGTGATGAAAAGAGACTGGTTGTTGTGTTTACCACTGGTTCTTGTTTATATTCAAAGTGCAAATCCAGCTGGGTATATCTGTTTGGGTTTTGTTTGTTTGGTTGGTTGGTTTTTTCCCCATTATCATTACCATATTTAGGTATTAAAATTACTAGAATATTATTATTAAAGGTCATTACTGAGCTTATGTAAGATCCTGTATTTCTTACTTTTGAGGAAACTATGTGGTATACTTTGGTCAGCCCAGTGATCTCTATGCCGTACTATGTGCACCCAGTGTGCAGAGCCATTTTAGTACTCATTCCATCAGCTTTCAGAGCTCCTGGCTGCCTCAGTCATTGACATATTTAATTATAAAGGAGAGTTATGAACTTTGCTTCAGTCTCTAGTGATCATTACTGGCCATCCCACAGCAGCACCAAGTGACTTTCCAAGTGTAGCCTAAGCCAGGCTCCTGTCAAGAAGGGGGAGAGTGAACAAAAGTTGCAAAGATGTAAAGAGGGAAGTGTGAGTGTCTTAACTTCTGGTTTGTTTTCTTCTGCTACAACATGAAAAACCCATGAAACTAAGAAAATCAAAAGATTCACTGAAAATCCATGAGCTATCTTAGTAACTCTGAATATACATTTATTTTACTTATTCATCCTTTTTATTTCTGTTCTATCTTTTGAGTCTCTCAAGTTCATGTTTTCTAGCTTTTCACTGAAATGATGAAGACCAGAAACACACTTTTAAAATTAAATACAAGATTTGCAGGTAAACACACCATCGTAGCTGGTAAAAGACCTAATGTCATGAGATTAATAATTGGCATAACTGATTTCCTAACCTAATGATGTATGGCAATTTTGTGGGTCAGGAGAGATTTGGAGTAGGAAAGAATGAGGAGCAATAATAAAAAGAGTTCACATTCTTTCATTAAATTTTTAGTAGATTTCACCTGAGTAAGGTCTAGACGGAAATTTGTGTGCTTGTTGGCTTGTAAGTAGAAGTGTTCTGCCACATTTGCTTTTATGTGTCTGGGGCTTCAAAAAGCATGCTGTTTTCTCTGCAAAATACCCTCCAAAAGACATCAAGGGAGCCTAAATAATTAGCCAAATATTTCTGTCACTTGCAATGAAACTTTGTGTTCAATATAGAGAAATGGCCCATCAGTATCAAAAAGGTAGTTGTTATGGCTTTGGCTCACAGAGTAGCTACTCAAGAACCAGTTTAGGCTTGTATCTGTCCATCTCAGAATCCCTTCTCAATCACGTAGAACTGGGAAAGCATCTATTGCTTTAAATAGTAAGATTTATAAAGGATCCTGTTCTCCTTCCCCTCCAAACTTGGTTTGGAACAGGATCCTTTAAAAGTCTTGCTACTGGGGAATAGGATTTTCCTGTTCAGAATAGGATCTTAGCAGAGGTTTTCTGCTAAATAGCATTCTTTGACAATGGTAATGTTTCATTTCGTATCATTTTCTGATCTGGTTTTATTTGAAGCAATAAGCAACATGCCATCTATATATTATCACAGCTGTCTCCTAAATCTGTATTTGGGACTTTAAAAAAGAGAGTCCTAATTTTCAGCAGTACTGAAAGTATTTCTCAGCACAATCTCTTATTTCTCCAGTGCCTAGGGCAACTGAACTTTCTGATTAAACAATATGGGTTGCATAGGTAATTAATAATCAATCAGTTAATCAGTACTTCTTATGATGCTTTTCATCTTAACTGAAAAATTTGCGTAAGAGTCATCACTGCACATCCTATAAACAATACAGTTAAATATAATTCTATAAAATAAAACACAAGTGAGTTTGGGAGCATGTAAGATTATGGCCAAACTGAAATCAAAGAAAAGTATTAACTTCGAAAAAAGGTTTGGAGACTCAGAGATTGGAGAAAAGTGCTTGCTGTTCCTACAGGTGCCAGAAATTGCTTTTGCTACTGCATTTTGGATCCTTTACAGTTTTTGGAATGATGTTCCTGGCAGAGCTGCAAAGAATTACAGAAATTAAATATGCATTTGACAAAAGTATGCAAAACAATTTCCAATAGAAATTCCAAAAGAAGCCAATCAGGATTTAATCCTTTTTATATTTCTAAGTTGTTAGTTTTGTTTTTTTTTTTTTTTAATGTAATAATTTTAATAAATTTCTCAAAAAAGTATGACTTCAGAGCCCTAAATCTATTCAAAGATGAAGAGTTGTTTAGATTACATTTTAACAAACAGGAAGGCACACTGTATTAAATCTCCTGAAAAATAGGTAGGATTCTAAACTCAAATGTAGCCTGCTGCCTGTTACAATGGTTTGAAACTTACATGACCCACCATCCCAAAGCAGCGTCTTTGTAGACCACTTAAATCAGAAGCCACCTCTTTAAAGTAAGGCCACTCTACATATTTTTTTTTTTTGGCCAAACATGAGGTATTCGGTCCCTATGTGGGTTTATAGCTTTGATTTTAATATACTCAAACATCAATGGTCAATAGTATATGTATACTCACACACACATAGTTTTCAAATACTTAATGTATCTGAATGTATCTCAATTTTTGATTTAATATACTTATTACTGAAGCAAAGTTCATTTTGTTTTTCAGTAATCTTTCACTACTTAAGGAAACACTAATATGAATTACATTTCACCTTTAGGACTAAATAGTCCATCTGAGACAGTAGCTCATCCCATTTGGACTCTGAATCCTGAACTGTGAATTCTCTGAGGTTTATTACATTGTTGCTTCGTTTTTAATTAGTCAAAATCTCAAAATTAAACAAAAACATTATCTGGTTGTCTAAAGCCATTTTGCCCTACAAGTGCTCCCTTTGCTGGGAGAAAGAAAGAAAGAAACACAGATGATCTAGCCACCAATTATAGTAATTGGGGGGAAAAAAGTACTTTTGAGATGCAATTCATCTGTCCTGTTTTAGGCATTTGACTATGGAGATGTACTGGGCCTCGGAGTACCTGCTTCTAAATGTGTGTAGGTGTCAAGTTGTCCATTGGCTCAGATGAATCCCATTCAAGGAATCATCAAGAATGTCTTTAAGACTTGATGGACTTGAAGAGGTTGAGGCAATGGCAATCCCAGCTCAGATTTACTGCTAATATCTGTGCGGTTCTCCCACATTAACTACGGGCATATCTCTTTCCAGAAAAGTTGAGCCCAAATTTCTCTCTCAGCCCTCATGAATGTGTAATAGGGTGCTTAGTTCAACTGGGGCCTTTATTAAGTGGAGCTGGTGAGAGGGAGACAATGGGACTCTTATCCCTGTCTTTCTTAATGTACTAGGATGGTCTTTGATTGTCATGCCATGCATATGCTTGTAAGACTTGAGGTCTGACTCAAACTAATACAGATGAATCCCTGGCTTACAGAGAAAGCTGTCCCAAACTGGCCATTACAACATAAAACTTGCAATTTCATAGTGACAAACTGATTACAGCTCCTTTCCCAAACCTTTTGCATCAATGACACCTGCACACTTTGAGCTCTATTTCCCCTCTCAGTCATGGTCTTTTGGAGAGTCAGATGGGTGGAAGTGAAAATAGCTGACCTGGATTCTTTTGAGAGAACATTCTTAGTTCCATCACTTATTATTGTCATTATCATTGAAGATATAATTGATTTTCTTCTTTTGACCCACCCAAATGAGTCCTTGAATATGTGACTGCCTATTTTCCTGCTATTGCCTTGAAGATCTATTTACTGCAAAACCAAAATCTTTCTCTTCTATTGCCATCAGGCTGGAAAAGGAAAATGAGAAGAAAGCAAAGGATGACAAAATAAAATCAGAAAGAAATATTTCCCCTAAAGATAAGCCAAGATTGACTTGCACAAATTTATGCTTAGGACTGATACTTTGGTTGGCCTCTAAGCTTTATTTTTTTTTGTAAGTGATAACATACAGAAAAAATCCAGTATGGACTAGAGATATAAAAGCGTTAACAAAAATTCACTGTACTGTCTTCATTAAGGTCCACTTGGCACTACTGCATGTGGTTGTACCATTTATTTGATTGTTTATAACTGCTCCGTTGGAGACACGGAATTGCATTTTCAGGTGCAAATCTCCCTTATGTTAGTGAATTATCGATTGAATAGTGTTCTCAGGAGCCATTAAATCCTACTAACAAGGTGGTGGATCATTGACCTAATAGACTGCTGACTCATTTTGGTCAGTACTGGACAGGTTTCCCAAGTTTCATCTTTTTATAACACTTTTCCCCACCTCAGAATAAAACTGAAGGCCTAGCCTCTAATCTAATGGATTTTCTGTGGATTGCACCAGTGGCTGATGATGCAATGTCATTTGTAGTGCACCACCTGTTCCTTTATCACACTGATGCTTATTTTTATGTTTTGGGCACATTAAGGGGGGCCTCATTATGTTCTCCAGTTTTAGTTTTAGGAAAGAAAGTTTTAGTGAAGGAAAGAAAGCCTGTTTCATGCTCTCTCTGCTCGCATCCTATCTAGTCTTCTTAGCCCAGTCCTGCTGTCCAGGCAATGGAAGAATGGCAGCTGAAAGTACAACAATATAAGTAATGCTGAGGCTCTAAGACAATCATACAGAAACAGTTACTTCATGCAGACATTTGGCTTTTGACAACACTTAGATTTTTGTCTGCTGTTATCAGTTCATATTGACCACACCACATTTTTCTGCCTCTACTTCTAATTTCAGCTTTTTAATACCTGTGGAACTAAACTGAGCATGTCAAAGTCATGTCTGATGAATTTGTACAAGAGGCAAGTTAATGTTAACTTAAAATTTGACATATTTATGCAAACATTTACCTAAAACTTATTTTATGCAAGTAAGATACTGAGGTAGCCTAGCTTACTTCTGATATAAGTGAACCTACCTCATCACAGTGCTGCCTGGCTCTGTTTGATTCTGCTGCAAGCCAACTTCTCTTCTTTGGGACTATTAGTTTTGTCTTGAGCTGAAACCAAAAAAAAAAAGTGTGTCTCTGTGTATATTTATGATTAAGATATAGCAAAAGAATGAAAATAATATTTTTGTTTTAATGATATATCAATTATGAGAATGCATTGCTTTTTTAAAATATGAGGAACACCATTTCTAGAAAAGCTTGCTGCTTGTCCTTGTGCATATATGGATACACATGAAAGCATCATAATATATTTTCTCTGTTTACTCCAGAGCAGCTCAACCTGTAAATTTTTGAATCCAAGCTAAATTTGCTTCACTGAGACAAGAAAAAAGCCAAAGGAAATCTCTCCTTCCTTACTCATTTGTTGTGTTTATTTTCCCTTTCCTACCACCCTGCCTGTCCTAAAGTCTCCAAAAGATTAGTATAATTTATTTTGTCTTTGCTGCTTTCCTATAAAAAGGTTGTTTGCCAGGATGTTTTTTTTTTTCCTGTAATTCAGAATAAACTCTCACTACGATTTGGAATATACCAGGCCCTTTGCACAAGTACAGCAACAATGAATCTCTGCCATCTGTGGGTTAACTAGGTTAAGAAAGGGAGTAATTGTAATATCAATATGTGAACTTCACTGTTAGGGCTGCAGGTAATGATGAACATCCATGCAAGGAAGGTCTTTCTTTCAAGTCACTTATATAAATCTGAGGCAGGATACAAGGTTTTAACAGTTTAACTGTTCACTAAAGGTGGCTGAAAGTTTGATACCTGAAGTTTTGAGGCAGTTGGAGGGGGTTTCTTTGCATCTAATGTTGAGAACCATCTTGATTTGTTTTGAACTGTAATTTTAAGTGAATTCCAACAACTGGAAGTTGAGCCTAACTTATGCCTGACTTGATTTTGTAGATTCTACCTGTACCTTAAGTCATTTAATCTCTTGAATCTCACACACGTGCATTTGAATCTCTGCCCAGTGTTGTGATGTAGCAAAAATTTCAAGTTTGTAATATTCTCTACAGGCAAATGAATTTTTGGGCAGTATGGTTCAGGATCACTACAAAAGCAAAACATAGAACTGGTGTTTATTTTACTTGTCCGATTCTTTACCTCCTTTTATATTAGCATTTGCTGGGGGGAAAAAAAAAAAAAAGAAACGCTAACAAATTGTGTCACTTCTTTCAATATTTATCCTTTGGATCTTTTTTTGCTGGAAAGAAAAATTGTCAAATTGAATGAAAAGAAGGCATGAACTGAAGGCTTTTATAAAACACAAACAGTGCAAGACTAGAAAAATGGATTCTCCTGCCATCATGTCTGGTTCCTCTGCTTGAATGACTTGGCTTATCCCATGGAGCCAAGTTAACCATAACTTTGCTTTGTAATAAACAGCTCTAAAATATTTCAGTGTGAAAATGGATCTAATCAGTCCCCTGTATACAACATGAGAAAATTAAGGCTTGGAAAAGCTATGTCGTATTTCAGTAGGAAAGATGCATTTACATGCAACACTGTTTTGCTTTTATTTTTTAAAGTTACCTTCCTGTAATTGCACACTAGTTTAGAGCTAAGATAGTAGCATCTTAACAATAATGGGTACTTTTTAAACAGATTATTGCTAAAAGTGCATTCTTTATTCCAGGGAGACACTGTGATAGATACCAGCACTTTAGTAATGATACAAGCAATCTGTGAGCTGTTACAGTTTCTTTTATAGTAACTTAATCTTCATATTGTTTTATACATCTAGAATTTTAATAGTATTTCTAATTTATGAAGAGAAGAATATTACATATTACTGGATACGTGGGAATATGAGCTAAATAACAGACCATTGAACTATAGTCTTACAAAAATATTTTTGAGTACTTAGACATAAGGAATAGAACAAAGAAATTAAAGAATGTCGTACAGATGTAATAGCAGCTTTTATGGAATGAGCTAAGAAACATCTATTCTGTGTTGTTACTGAGTTTAATGCATATATTGTACTCCTAGGAAAAAAGGGAAAGAACATGAATACTTTTAGAATGCTATTTAAAAAAATATATTTTGTTTATGATAAATATATTTAACTAAATAATGAATTTATTTGCATTATTGATTGCAAATAAAAGTTCTCATGTTATTTCTAATGCTAGTGAAATGAGTGAATTGATATAAGCACTTGATTATATGCAGATTGTAAGCACCTCTGTAGATTCTTGAAGCCAGCACAAAAATGTAGTATTTTTTCTATTAGTTCATTGCCATTTTTGATATATAAAGAAACACAGTTCACAAGGAATATAGTGAACTGTGCTCAGACTTGCAAGAGAGATATTGTAACAATTTGCTAAGCACTGAGTTAGAGAGATATGATCAGAGTAGCAATTTAGTGGTTGTAATGCTATTAAAAGTAGGGCTTTTAAATAAAGAGAATCAGTTCAGTGTTTTGAAAGAAGTCATATTCTACTTTAAACTGTCATTCTGTATTTCTGACTTGCAATTAAATATTTCTAAAATGTCAGTCCCAGATGTTGTTATGACTATCATTCTAATAAAATGTGACAGCAAAGATATTATATCAATATCTTTTCCATAATTAGCATTAAAGATCTCTCAAGGGTTAAGTACAAAGGTTTTCCACTGAATGGTCTACAAGCCTTGTGCCTTTAAAATTTTTTAATATAGCCAAGACTGGTGACAACCAGGAGACAAATCTATGAACAAACTCGTTTGGAGAGAATAGTTTTGTGGTGTGTGATGTATGTTACGTAAATGAGCTTATTAGGACTCTCATCTGTTTTATTATTGGTGCCCAATTTAATAGAGGCATTTAAAAAACAATATTTCTGCCTGACTCCTTGAAATGAAGAAGATACATTGATATAATTGAGAGCAAATGATTGCATGTTGTACCATTTAATCATGTCATTTTTCAATTGCTGTTTTTTGCACTTCACTGCATACTTATAGAATGTTTAGCTTCAGTATAGATTAAGTCCCACAATATGCAACTGAGTAGAGTTCTCATATTAGGTGACATTTTCTTTTAACCTTGAAATCAGCAAAAGCACACAGGTTTGGCAGTATTTTTCTAGCAGATGACAAGTCATCATTCATTTCCTATCTTTGTCATTTAGCTTTTTTATTTTGAGGAACTACTTTCTTACTAATTTTTTTTTTTATTTTTTTAGATTTTTTTTTAGGAATTATTGCTTTTCTTTTCCATTTAGAAACAGAGATTCTTATTTTCACTGTGTCTCATAAGAATAGGATTTTGAATACAAGGATGAATCACCCCAATAAGAGAAGTTCCAAAAGGCATTCACATTTCACAGAAAAAAATGAAAACTACATTTTACCCAACATTTGTGAGAATATTGTTTTCTGTTTTCCCTTTACTGATGTATTAATGCTATTCACCATGAGACTTAGAAGTTTTACATTAGCGCTTTTGAAAACTAGCCAAAAAACAGACGTAAAAAGGCAAATTATGTTTTTTTAATAGTTGCAGTTTGTTGTTCTGAGAAGGATAGCTTCCATTCTCAGATTTAGCCTTAATTTCTGTACATGGTAGTTGTACTGAACAATGACAATACCATCTTCATTTCATCCTCTGTCAGACAACAAGTGATGCAATGGGAGGGTGTCATTCCCTCCCTCACATACCCACATCCTGTAACAAGGAGAAAGAATAAGCCCTTAACAGTCCAAGGTTAGACAGAAACTTCTTCTTAGACCTTGTCATTACAGATTTATCTGCAGTTGAGATTCTTTTGTTTTCCTAAAAACATTCAGTATTGCCCATACAAGGAAACACAATGTAAGCCTAGAAACACCATTTCTCTCTGTGTACCTTTTTATTTTTCGGGAACCTGAAAGCGCAAAGAAAATCCATCTATGTGAGTTACCATTTGTCATCTTCCTGCTATTTTCAAGACTCTGGGCATCTCACTATGGACCTTTATTTTTCCTAATTGTAGAGAGAAAGCAAGAGAGATGGAAATAGTTGAAAAAACTTCAGATCCCATAAAATTTAATTTCCCAGACAATAGGTTAGAAATGATGCTACAAAAATCATATCTTAGCATTTTATGTGGTGAATATATGTGGATTATGTGCATTTAAGTGAACGAAAATAATCTTTAAAGTATTTTAAAGACTTTTAAAGTATTTTTAAGCACAAGTATTCTCACAGAATTCACAGAGAATGTTAGTACTTTTAAATGGTTGAAGTGCTGGGGTCTAAACCCCAAGCCCCGAATCAGAGTAGGCATGTGGATGATGTCCATGACCAGGCAGGAAAGACCTTCCTCTTGGTTTTCTCCCAAGGCCTGGCCAACCTTTTAGAAATTCCCATTAGAAAACTAATTAGGAGATCACCACCAGATGCCCCACCTTAAAAATTAACATCAGGTATCCTGCCTCTAAAGTTAACGGTGTGAAGGCTGGCACTGCTTGCAGAGAACAGGGGAGTTTACAGATGTGGTGGATGCACTATGTAGCACTTCCAGTTGTTGGAAGGGCTCCCTGACTGGTCGTTACAAGCAGAGTTCCTAGTGATGGCAGGACAACATCACAATCAGGACAGAAAGAGGATTTTGTATGTAATGATATTGCTCTTTGGGAATTACTATGTGATTGGAATTGGATTATGACCTGGTTTATTCCTTCTCCCACAACCTGGCTTTTGATTTGGCTTGCTCCTTTCGTTGCTTCATCATATGCTGTGTGTGAATGTTTTGATCTATTTATTCCTCTGGTTGTTGGCCACCTCATATCCTCCTTGTGTACTCTGGAATGGGATGGAAAGGTCTGGACTGTCTGCTTCCTATTGATGACAGTGTCCTTCCTACTGGGACACACAGTCATCAAAAGAATGGTTAATATTAAACATCTGCTCAAGAACTGTGATGTAACAGTGCTTCAGTGGCCAAATCATCTACCATGTTTGTGTGGGAAGCTGAATTTCAATCCATGTCCTTTGGTTGTGCAGAGCAGCTGGTGCTGCTCAGGTGTTGATACACTGCAGGAAGGCTGAGGGACGGAAGGGTATTCAGGCATGGGGGGCTTTAATATTGCTCAACTTCTCGATTTTTTATGCTTCACATAAGCTTTGGTACTGCCTAGAGCTTCACCAATGTCTCTGGTCATGTGCCATTCACTTAGGAGTCAGGCAGATGTGCAGAGCACCTTCAGTTCAGATCATAGCTACTTCCATCCCTATAGATAGTGCAGTTAGCCCATGGCTTGGAAAGAGGGTTTGATGTCATTTGACTCAGCAGGGGCTCTTCCAGATGATTTAAGGCATGGCATTAACAGGCTTTGAAAGCAGTTACAGCTAGCCCTTTTTAGCTATGTGAGTGATAACTTCAAAGCACTGAAAATAGGAGTAAGCAGAGGGAAGAAAAATCTTCCGAGATTCTAGCAGCATGGACAGGAATCCTCAGTATGGGAAACCATGACTTGTAATAACATTATCATGAGTAACATCTCAATGTTATTAGGGTATCTCTTGCACAGCAAAGGACGCAGTCAAGTTCATACACAACAGCTGCAGCTACTCTGTATACTCTTAGCCTGCAGCAAATAAGTCAAATACATTAATTTAACTCTCACTGCAAATGATTTAAGTGAATGTGTTTCTTCTACATTTACAAAGGTTTGGATTGTATTTACAGTTACCACAGCTCAATGGACACACGATAGTGTAAGGAATCACAGTCGAAAATATCTGATCTCTTAATCTATGCTTAGCAAATCTGCACACGCAGGAGACTAAGCACCTAAGTGATGCTCCTCAGTCCACTGTTAGATTATTTCCTCATTTTCTGAACAGTCAAGTACCCAGTAGCTTACTATAGCAGCTATAGACTATCAGGCCTAAGCCTCAGTAGAGATAGCATTGTTTTCATATTTATTTTTTTAAAAAAATTTTTATTTATCATGAATTATAGCTGTTAATTCACAGTGTAGAATGTACCTTGAAAATAACTAAAGTAACCATAGTACTGGAAGCATATTTTGCATGTACAATTGCCATAGTGACAGGATTTTATACAAACGTTATTTTAACAATAGCAGAACATGGATGGATACACAAGACTGCGAGATGTTGTGTCATAGTATACAGGCAATTATTGTGTCCTTTTAGGACAGACCCTAATACTGCTTAAAGGCATTGATGCTAGTGCTGTTATATAGGGTTTAAAGATGTCTTTACATGATTAAGTTCTCTGGCTTTTAAAGTATCATTGCTATAGCCAACTCTTCCAACACACTGTTAGATACAAGCACTTCATTCTTCTCCTGTTCAGTTTTAACCATAATATCGTGTAATAAAATTGAAACAAAAGTGCCATAGGCCTAATTGTACTGTCACTGCCATGTAAATCAGAAATAGCTTCAGTAAAGCTACTGTTATTATGGTGGTGTAAAATTGATGTAAATTGGAAATTACTTGAATGACTTGGATGCTGTAGCTCTGCTTTCAGATAAAACAATGTAAAGGCCTCACTTAAACTCCTATAAAATGGCCTATGAATGAAATGTCCCTTACCTCATCGTATTATATGATATTGTATCTAAAAGGAACAATATTTATAAGGGATGACATAATCAGATAGATCAAGGTAACTTAGTGTTATGGGGCTGGATTCTGAGCTGTACTGACTTCCATGAAGTGAATGCAGATCTACATAGACTTGACTGCCATCAGTGTATAACTAACTATCACTTCCATAAAACTTAACTGCTTAGCTGTTAAAAAATATAAAATAAGAACCTTGACTTTAGCTAGGATTTTGTTGTTGTGGTTTGGTTTGGTTTGGTTGGGTTCTTTTTCAATGTGACTTTAGGCTAATGCGCAGCATCAGAAAGGAAATGTGCCAGAGCTGGTGGTTACATTAAGAACTATGAAGGAAACTAGTAATGAACTCTAGGCAAATAAATAAGGGCAAGTTCAGGAAACATAAGTGAAAATGCAGCTCTGGTATAAATTGAATAATAAAATTCCTGGTCATATTTTGCCATAAATAGTGGTTTGGGAATTTGTCATTCACCTTATTTAAAATTCAGAAATATTAAAGGTACAGGGTTCTCTCATTACAGAAGTAATAGAATTCTAGCTATTACAGAGTTAGGGTAATTTAAATAGAATGCATTATATCAATAAGTGGAACATCTGTTTGAAATGTCCACCTGCTAATATACTACTCAGTGTACTTTACAGTGAAACATACTTAATCATTTTAAGACATCTTTTAATGAAGCGTTATCAGGATTAACATTTTGAACACAAATACTTTTTAGGCATTAAAACTTCTGCTTTAAATGAGATTGCATTGTCTTGTTTACCCTTGTTGATTAATAAGCAATCTGTTAACTGCTGGAGCAGCCCGGTTGTGCCAGTGAAAGTAGATCAGTAATTCAGTTATCTTTGTGGGTTTAATCATAATTTCTCTTGAAGGGTTTGAAGAAAAAAAATAGCTTGCACACTATCCATAGGCAAAGAAAAGCTATATATTTTTAGATGTATATAACAATGTTTTGCTTCAGACTTTCAGCTTAGTGTTGTTGATCAAGCACATAGTTCCAGCAGCAAAGTACTCCTTTGAGGTACACCATTGAGAAGTATAAATTCTGTTTTTTTAAGAAAAAGTGATATGAAAACATGGAACCTGAATTCACTTTCTATATTGTGTCATCATTTTTGTAATAAAATTGAGGAGGGCACATCCCGATTTTTTTTATTGTTTAATGCCTGTGAACAGCTTTGAGAGATGTGGTGGCTTTTTTTGTTTGCTTCTTATGATTAACTGGAAGCTTAAAGGCAAATACCCTGTCTTCAAAAAAGATGATAGTTCAGATTTTCTCATGGGGTCGTGCACTTTCATCTGTGGCATCCCACAGAGGGGAACAGATGTTGGCAAGTTACAATTTAAATTATCTGGAAAGCTCCACGTGTGGAACACAGTCCTGTTAAATTCAGAAGCAGCACAGGCCTACCATAATAGTTGAATACTTGATCTATGCAATGCTGTAAAAGGGTTAGGATCTCAGAAGCTGGGCTGAAGCAGTCATCCTCAGATGCTTATGCGCACTCTGTACCCCAGCTTCATAGGTGTTATTATGAAAACACATTATGAGTTCGTAAAATCCTGATTTAATGTTGAATGATGTTTGAGTCCAATTGTGGACAAAACCATGCTCAGAAGCACCCTGTGCCATTAACTGCTTCTGGGTGGTAGATCTCTCTTTAGTTCTGGCATGTAGGATGCATTATTTATACTGCTGTTCAGGGAGATTCTCAGTGTAGTTACTTGGGATTCTGGCACAGAACCAACACATCCTGGGTCCCACCAATATGCAGCAATATTAGGGCTTAGCAATTGTCTCCATCAGGCAGTTCACATCAGACTGCATTCTTGGTAGCACTGGAATCAGTATGATGAAATAAATGCAGTGAATTACTCATCTTTAAGGAGGATACAGTTATCACAGTATTCCTACATTTACTTGAATATGGAACTACCCTGGAAATATTTTATGATAACAAAAAACATCTGTAAAGAATTTTAAACTGAATTTTCTCCTTCCTTATGGTTTCTCCTCTGACAGGGTACCTATGACCCACAATTTCTTTTCCCCTAAATA
>NW_008605106.1:0-462 GCF_000691845.1 Merops nubicus | reverse complement strand
TCCCCCAAAACTGGGAATTTTAGGCCCAAAACTGGGGAATTTCCTCCAAAACTGGGAAAATTTTCCCCGAACTGGGATTTTTCCCCAAAATTTGTTGGTCCCAGAAAAATTTTCCCCGAACTGGGATTTTTCCCCAAAATTCGTTGGTCCCAGACCCCAAACTGGCAATTTTAGGCCCCAAAATTGGCCTTTTTCCCCCAAACTGGGAATTTCTGCCCCAAAACTCGACATTTTTCTGGGAAACTTGGAATTTTTTGCCCAAAATTCGCTTTTTTCCCTCAAAACTGGGACTTTTAGGCCCCAAACTGGGAATTTTAGGTCCCAAAATTGGCCCTTTTTCCCCAAAAACTGGGAATTTTAGGCCCCAAACTGGGAATTTCTGCTCAAAATTGGACATTTTTCCCCCAAAACTGGGATTTTTTGGCTCCAGAATTGGCCTTTTTTCCCCCAAATTAGGAATTT
>NW_008605105.1:41087-58792 GCF_000691845.1 Merops nubicus | reverse complement strand
AGATTTCAAATCTCCACCCCCAGGAGCTTCAGGAGTTTCAAACCATTACATATAGTGTCATCAAAGTACCGCTCCTTGACATCTTCAGCTCTCTGTAGCAGCAACAATAGCATAAATCACTTCTATTGCTTTTCCCTTGTGCGCTTCTTCTTTCCTTGTTCAAGCTGCTGAAGTATTGAGTGCTAAGGCAAACTAAGGGAAAAAGTTTTATGGACAGAGGCCATGGTCTAATGATTGACATCAGTGTTCAATCACATACATATTTCCATGAAATACACACTGTGGCAGAATGAGAGAATCAACTTCTGTCAGTTTTTCCTTGATATTGTAGGAGTAAGTTTAATGACATATTAAACTAAAAATCTCCATTAACTCACTGCATAGAAAGCAAATAGATCATATTTTGAAAATGCTTACACTATCACCACTTCAAACTCAGTTTCAAGAAATGATCTCAAGTAATTAATCTTTCTGTAAAGATCTTGAAGAATATAATGCAGTTTAGACTGTTACCAATCAGAGTTTGTAACAAACTTTTGTGAGTCCTTTTAGTTCAATCAATGGCTATGATACCCTGATACATTCCTAAAGGCTGCCATCTAGAAGCCCTCTACAGAAGATGCCATCCCAATAGTAACATTTTGTGTTAGCAAAACCTAATCATATCATCTCAGTGGACAATGGCACAGGAACTTCCTACAGCTGCCCAATTTTATGTTGAAGTGCTGAATACTGCGATTTTAGGCATTGCCACAGTTGGGGGAAATTAACACCTCCTATATCACAAATGCTGAAAACTTCTTTAAATACAGACAAAATTTTATTACAGGAAAATAAAGAATGTGTGACAATACATCTATTCACTTTAGAGACATCATCTTTCTGTCTGTGCTTTAGAACTCCAAGAGATTTTGCTTTCTCATTCACGCAGTAAATGGATTTAGGATACTACACAAGCTCATGGAACCAAAGCCCTCCTTCAGAGAACTGCTCTCTGAATAGTATTCCCTATCTGGGGACACATACAGCTTTCTGAAACCAGAACACTCCTGAGACTGTATTCGGACTTCATTCCATCTATCTGCAGGAGGCAGCTTTTAACCTTTTTTTCATCTATAGAAGTGTGGAATACCTGACTTAAGAAGTACTGCTGCCATTTGGATATTAGCTATTTTGGGCCTCCTATAGTTTGCTTGAGTAAGCAAACCATGGCGCCAACTATAGACAAATAGCTTAGCCTTCCTTGCTTCATTTCTCCGTACTCTAAAATCAACATTTCTTATAAACACATGCAATAATAACTTACAGGAGCAATTGAAAATAATGAAACTTAACTCTTTTTGACTGGCAGTGAAGTATGAACATCCTAAGAACAAAACCGCTTTGAGGTGGAAATGACTGGGAGGTGAAGGTGAAGGCTTTGAAGGATACTCATGCAGTAAGCAAGTAGGAGATTCTAAAATTCTAGATAAATTGTCAAACATCATAACTTTTCAAGAAAATACTTTAAAACTCACAGTATTGAGTTCTATAGTACTTAGTTTCTTATTCCATGGGAGCTGGAATCATGCCCAACTGTACATATGTATGGAGATGGTCCATTACAACCTATCACTTTATTGCAAGATTTTATATGTATAAGCACATTGTTTTAATATCTAACATAAATCTAACTCCAAATTTCTCCTTACTCTGACTTCTACTTCCTGCAGCTGCCCATGTAGCACAGCTGTTCTTTGATTCTTCCTGGTATACGAGTCCTATTGGAAAGTACTGCCAACCTGAGCTTACAACAGTGTCTTGCTCCCATGTCTTCATGACTGAGCAATGTCTAGCAAGGCACAACTTTCCCTTTGATTTGGTTTAATTTGAGGAAAATATAAATCAAAGTGGGAAAAAATTTTAGCTTTTACATTCTTTCTTCCACCCCCAGGATGATTTTATTGAACAGCACAGGGCTGTAGGGCTCTACATTGATGTAGCAGAGTATTACCATTGCTTACTATCCAGCAGCAACTACTCTCCTCCTGAGAGATACCAACCTGTCACAGACAGAGCACTTGGAGAAACAAAGTGATCTGCACACTGAGTTAGACAGCCACGTACTTATGGCTGAACATCCACTTTGGTGGCAACAGGCTGATAATGTTCAGATTGGCTGTGACAGCTGACAGTAATGGCACCAACGAAATTTTCTTCACACTAGATAAATTCATAAAGAACGAGCCTGAAAACTAACAGGTCTCAAACCAAAAAAATTAGGACAAAATTTTTAAAACTGAGATATAACTTTAAATTAGATTTTTGTATGCCAAGTTGTTTCCTTTGAAAATAACTTCATTCAGCTTGAATTTTTATGGTTTTTTGTTACATATATATGTGGACTCATCTCTTTTAGCAGCTTTTTCTCACTCCCTACCAGGCTGTTGGGTTTTTTTGTTTTTTTTTTTTAAAGTCCTTCACTCATTCACAGCACTCATTCTACTTTGTTCTTCTTTCATGATCACACTTCAAATACATTGAGGAGTCAAAGTTCTTTCCACAAGGTAGCACTTTCCTTCAGAGAAGGGCAAAATTCTCCTTTATATAAGGCAGGAGCAGTCTAGGTATCTTTGCAGTCTTTTTTTTTCCTCTCTCCTTTAATATATCCTATGGCGGTTACTGTTGGAAAAGTCTGAGACAAATGCAGTGAACTACAGTTGATGAGGGATACCACATGATTTATTCTCCCCACATAGCAGAGGGACTCTCAGTCCAAGACAGGAACAGAATCCAGATCTATTTATCTATTATGGGTGCTTATATCAATGTTCCGAAGCAAATCCCTCTGCTTTAATGTAAAGAAAATCCCTTGCTTGAGAAAGCAATTTTTCAGATTTATTTTAATAATTCATTACCTTTAAAACCCTGTATAACTCCAGACTGGCTTTGAGGGGAAGGACTTAAGGTATTTTTATTTAACTGTGCAGAGAAATCCATCTTATCATCTCTGACTTCTGAATTTAGGATTTTTTAAAGTGTTTTAATTTGAGTACTTAGTACACTGATGTTCTTTGTGGTTTGGTTTTTTTTTATATATGTATATTCTGCAATCTACAAAAATTAGTAAAAGAGACAACATGATGTCAGATATTTCATTTCACCTGTACAGTGCTTAACTGTCTGTGAGGACATCATGTCACAAAAATTATTATGAAGACTGACTCAGAGCCAAGGCATAGAAACCACTGACATTTCCTGATTTATATTGCTGCTTTAATAAACTTACCAAACAATTAATAAGTAGTTAGTGAGGAAATTCAATCCACCTACTGGGCTGAATAACTTTTTTTCTAAAAAGACAATATTATTAATAACCAGGTCTATATATTTTTATTTCAGTACATGCCATATGCTTTTACAAACTTAGATAAAGCTAATAAATGATATAATAGCTCACATCCACTTTGAAAAATCAAATAAACCTGCATGTCACACTGTCAGTAGGAAATTGTAGTTATGTCATATGGTAAAAAGATTTTACAGATGCAGTGTTCATTTCAATAAAGGAAATTAAATGTTTATGTTATAGCTTTCACTGGTAGGACATTTTAAGGATTGGGAGGATAATCGTGCAGTAAAAAAAATTATTGATTCAAATAAAAATAGATTCTTGTCTAAAACAAGAACTATTACACAGGTACCCACAGAATTCCAATATGTAAATGTTAGTTTCTCCAGTCTTTCTGACTGCACACATTTTTTCTTCCCTTTAATTTATTTTTACAGCAGACTATGCCTAAAAACTCCCTGAGGACTTGAGCTAACTGAAAAAGGAGAGCTGTTGAAGCACTGTCTACAAGATTAATACTTTTCACTACCCAGATACAAGCATCTCAGAGACACTCTTCAATCACTTCAGTTATTGCCATGTGTTTTTAAACTTGGAGAATGGTTTGAACTACACTTTAAGCCAGTCTTTAAATTGATGTTATGCAAAAACTACTACTAAACAAAGCTCTGATTTTTGATGGTTAGCTTCACCTATAACTTTTGTGTGTTTGCAAATGGGTTACCTCTATTGGTCGAAGTGCTCTTATGTCTCCTATCTGAACAATTTACATCTTTGCAATGTAATTCCAATATTCTAAAATGTTCTTTTTATGCTGCTCCCTGTTGTCTCCTTGTGAAGTTTTTGGTGAGCATGTTTAAGGAGTAGCCATTGATTTGCTAGAACTGTGCAGTCTCCCACAGGTGATACATAAAGGGATTACTACTGTGAAAGCTTCACTGGAACAGAATAAGCATAGTCTTCTGACCAAACAAAAACTGCAGGGAAATAATTTCTCAGGCATTTTCTAGAATCTGGGATTCTTGTAACAACAGTAAGTCCAGACCAGCTTGAATGTCTAGACTCCTTTACTGTATTGGACGGTCTCATAATGATAAGGTTTTTCTTTCAGTTATATTTTCGTGTTACCACCTATCACAACTAGCAGCCTCACTCTATTTTGTGTGGCTTATGTGTGTACCAACTGCCTTTTTTTTTTGTCAGATCCCCATTACATAAACTCTGCTTTAAGAGCAAAACCCTATTATTCACACTAGTTTTTTTAAAAACCAAAAACTATTCTGTTATGTAGTTAACTATGGTTGATTATATATTGATGATATCACATCTGATTTTACAGGATTCTGAGTGCTTGCTTCCTAGCAGAATAATTATCAGTGAACGGGGAAAAGTAAAGCAACATACCAATACAGCCTCTTATTTCTGTGTTTGACTTATTTACATAAATCACACAGTAAACACACTTCTTCATAATTCACAGAAGGCTGTCAAAGTCATTAATATGGGTGAGCAAATTCATGTTTTGAAGCCTATGCTCTGACTGATACTCTAAGGTATCCACCTTAGAGTATGCAGAGGATCATTATGTATTCTTCACCACAGGTCAGTTGCTTAGCTACCAGAGAAGTAGAGAACTATTAATTGAAAGTATTCAGTATTCCTGGCAACATTTGCTGCAGGACACTGGTCTTGGAAACAGTCAGACATAAATGTTGCAGGAGGAAGGATAAAAGAAAAACCCTTACAACATCATCTTGTTGAAAATAACAAATGTCTCTCTTCAGCATTATCGTCTATGGATTCTCATCAGTGAAATGGTATTGATTCTGATGATCAGTCATCAAGTGATCCTGTGATGAATTTAGTAGTTGTACAGATTAGTTATTCCCAGCAAGTTCATATACTGTGGTTATATTTTAAACATAGTTATTGTTACAACTGTTGAAGTAATTTCCTATTCATGTGGCTCAAGCACATTTCCCAGTGTTTAACTAGAGATCTCTGAAGGTAATTAATAGGTGCACCTACTACAAGGGGAAAAAAAAAAAAAAAAAAAAAAAAAAATTGAAAAAATGGACAACTGGCCAGAATATTATCCTCTCATGAGATCTCCAATTGCTAATACTCTTGCATTTGGTTCACTTGTAAACCTGAGGCTCTGCAATGAAAACACCCTTTTTAAACTCGAAGAAGATTTCAATATACAACATTACCTGCTTTTCTTTTCACATTATTCTCCAGTGTGTTTGTTGGTTGTTTCCACTTTGTAGTCAATGTCTTATAACTTAGTTTTCTGCAAGTCTCTGATGTCTTGAATATATATGTTAAGGCCACCTTGTGAGGATAAATAAGAGGCTCTCCTTATTGTCCTCCTATCAGACTATTTAAATGGGACAGTTTCAACCTTTGCCTTTCATTTGCCAAGTTAAAAAAAATAATCTCAAATTACATTCTACTGCGGTTTTTGTCTATAAAGCAACAGGAAAGCATTCCTTAAAGCAAAGTCTCAGCAGTTTTGTTGATAAAATTATCTTAAATTGTTTCCATGGAGAAGTATCTCTCAGATAATTTCACATGTATTCAGTACACCTATATTTCCATAGATACATAGTTTTTGAAGTTAGGAGAACGTTAAGTGAACAAAAGGCACAAGTTTGCCACATTTCTCCAATTTCCAGAGAATTTAAAACCAAAAACAAACTTTCAGAGTTTATGTACTTATTAAAACATAATTATATTATTATACATTTAATATCTCTAATTCTGTAGTTATTATAGAGCAGCTGATGCTTATGTAGTTAAAATAAAAGCATGCTGTTATACTGCCCCATAAAGACACTTGTGGCAGGATTATTTGTTCACATACCAGGAATTCAAAATCACATACAAGGATTTAAAACTCCATTACCTGTGAGAAGAGTCCTGAATTTGAGTAAACAAAATGGGTTTAACTGACAGACCACTCCTTGTTAATTTAGCACATCTTTATCTACTAATTCTTTCATATCCTAGCTGCATTAATGAATCAAGTGTGGCACTGCAGAGCTCCAGCTGTATAACTTAATCTACAATAAATCTGTTTTTCCAATTTTAACATTTCTTATGAATCTGAAAAAAAAAAAAAAGACACCCTACAATTAACTTACATTGTACAGTTGTTCATTACAGAGCATGGCTAGGATTGTTCCTTTGATGTTTCTGTAAAATGTACCTAAACCACTCCATTAGGGAAAGTAACAAGTGCAGATTGTTGGAGACAACTTCAGCTCACAAAATCGCACATTCTAAATAAGACATCCAGTAGAATAACCTATCATTCTGTTGACCGCTTACCCAATATAGAATGATGTTATCATTAACAGGCAGAGCAGCAGCCAAACTCCTCCCTCCACTGCCACATCACACACCAGAGATCCAAAGTGCCAGACAACCAGGGGGAAGAACAAGGCAGTGCCCCCACCCACCACAGGGGACATGTTAAAGTGAGCAAGCCAGGCAAGGAGCCAAGCCATGGGAGATGGCAGCAGCCAAGCCATGATCCCAGTTATAGAGGAGGGAACTCAAAGACAGCTTCATGTTCTGGTTCTGGTCCTGCCATCCTAGGAACACCACTTGCCATGAAGAGTCAGGAAACCCTTCCAGCAACCGGTACTCCCACACAGCAGCACTCACAGTATAAACAAGTCTCTCAACACCACTGAAACAGGAGTCAGCTCTTACAGAGGTGGTGTCTTGCACCACCTGCACGCTAATGTGGAAGGTGGGGGCACCTGGTGGTGATCTCCTAATCACTTCCCACCCAAGGCTGGCCAGACTGTGGGTGAAAAACAATCAGGAGGGTCTTTCTTGCCTGGTTGTGGACATCATCCATATGCCAACCCCCATTCATGGCTGAGGGTTTAAACCTCAGCACTTTGATCAATAATTTATGACTGCATCACCTTGCAGTCAGAAAAAGGTCATCAAGGCAGCTTACATTGCCCTTCATAGAACTAGTACATGATCTATGGGAAACACTGCACATGAGAGACATGTTTACTATAACAGAGCCTCCTTAATTCTGACCTATGAATTCAACCCAAATTTCAATTTCTGCAGACAAATGAATTTTTCTTCTTCTGTAAAACAAGTATAGTTCTACAAGCACTAAAGCATCATTTGGTAGTCTTAGCTAACATCTGATGTCTCAAAGCCTAGGGAACACTGACAATCTCACTGCTTCCTTGCTATCTCTTGGGACTTTCCACAGATGATTGTCTTGTATTTAAACTCTGTACTTCTCTTAATTTTCCTTTCTCTCATTTTCAACTCGAAATTTTCTCTTACATAGAGAAAGTAGATTTAACTTCATATATTTAATTGGAAATGTTAGCACTGTAATTCTCATAATTGGAAAAATTTATTGCATATTCCATCTGCCTTATACTTAGGATATGTTCGTAAGTCTTTGTCTGGCCTATAGGACTCAGCTTCCTCTGGGAGGAAAAAAAAAATAAATCTTTTGTTTGTATTATATCTTTTATAAGTAAGATGCTCATCTCACTTATTCAGCCCATATCGAGTTTATTTCTTATAGTTTCTTTTTGAGTAATGTCACTGTGTTCTCCTTATTTTCTTTTATTTATTAATTTATTTTTTAGTTACTTCAGTGATGGTGAGGATTATAGTCTTACAACCACACCAGGACCCTGTGTTGCTCCTTTGTACGTCCTCCAAACTATAAATGCACTCTGCCTCCTTTAACCCAATAGATGCCTTAATCATCAAAAACTAACAATGTTCCTTTAACCTCTCCTCTTAACCTGCTTTCTAAACCATCCTAGCTTAAAATTCTGCATCCTTTTGGATTTGATTCATAAGCTGAAGTGAGGAAGGAGCTTTGTTAACTGGTGGGTTTATGTCCATTAAGGTTTTAAGGCAATAGAATAACAGAGGTAAAAACTCAGGAAAATAACAGCCATCTAAATTCCTACCTCTGTTAATGTTATTTTAAGCCACCCAAGATGCCAACTTACAGAATTTTGACTTACATTTAAGTGTGTATTCTTCAGTACAAAAATCTAAGAAGCGTTCAGTTTCTTTTCCTTATGGATTCAGCTTATGCTCAATTTGTATGCAAAGCAAATAATTTGCTCATACTTGTAAAGGATATGCATTATCAGAACATAACACCTGCAGGACAAAGGAGAGGTTAATTTCATTGTTGCTATGAAGCAAAGGAGATCATTATAGAGCCTGCAGTAACCAAGCTCTGAAACAGCTGCATTAGTCATCACCTTTCCAGCACTAAATTTCATAACAGACTCAATTAACTACAACATGGCTTTTAATGATAAAATTTTTCAGATGCAGCCCTTGTTTACTAATAAGATTTCCCATCACAACCATCTTTGCCATTACTTTGGTGGCAATATTCAAGTCTTGAGTTTCTCCAAAGAAAACAGGGCAATGAAAAACACATATGCTAAAAATGCTTCTTGAATTATGCTTCTAAATTTTGAAGTATCTAAGTTGAACTTTTGCAGTAAAAGGCAGTAAGAGTGTAGAAGATGAGTGTCATCTCTGCATTATAGCCACATAATTGACTAAAGTTGTTACAGAACTTCCACATATTTGACCAGATTGTTTCTGTTATCTTTGAGATTTCCATTACCAAGTCACTTTAAATTAGAAATGTCCTTTAAGTTTGTCACTTTCTTATCATACTGTAAGTCAAAGCTCAGAATAAAAGAGGTCACAAATTTAATATAGCCATTAAATAATTTACATAGGTAATTAGCATAGCATGTACATATTAACAGCAGCTGGACTAAGAGGTCAGATCACCCACAGGCTACAGCAAAAATATTCTTTTCTTTAGTCCCTCTGGTATTCATCCACAATTTTTGCCCTTTTTGGAGAGATGGGGGGGATCTTCAGATCCAGATAAGACCATCTATATCTTTTACCTTGTTTGTTTATCTGTTTCATGTCTTTGTGTTATGTGTTATTACTGTTATTTGTTGGGGTTTTTTAGTCTGTGCTATGTAGAAATATAAATGCAAATCATTAACTTTTAAACTGAAGTTAGAATCTGGCTTTGAAAAATACCCAAGCATACACAGATTACCTAGTTTTGAGAGCACTTGAGAAAACAGTGTTCTCTAATTTAGAAAGAGCTACAAATGATGCGTTTATCGTCTATAGTCATTGTTCATTTGTGTTTGGCTTCATAACCCTGGAAAGTCTGAGTAACAAGGCTGTTCTATAAAGAAAGAACTATAAACCATTAGAAAGGCATGCAGACATAGTGCATAAAAATAGCTAATTGAGCTATCCAGTGAAAAGAGTTCTCAAAATGGAAGGTAAATTGTTTTAAAAGTTGACTAAGAAAACCGATGTTTACTCCAAAGCAAAAAAATACTCAAGTGTTAATGTTCTAGCCCTGTATGATTTTTCTCATTTCTGTGAACTTTTCTTCTCCAGCTTTCCTTTTTTATTTTTTTTCTTTTAACATTTTCAGAAGGAAAAGTTGTGTTCCTTTACTATTTTTTAAGTTATAGAGTCACTGAAAAATCTAGACTAAAAGGACATCCAGAAAACCTTTTGGTCCAATCTGGTTTTGAAAGCAAAGCTTATGATAAGGTTCTTCTGGTCCCTGCTGAGTCTTGAATATTCCCAGTAATGGAGATTCCATCACTTTTATGGGGAACTTATTCCAATACTGAATTATTCACATGATAAATAAGTTTTGCTACAAAGGTGCATTGTTGACTCATGTTCAGCTTGTTGTCCACCAGGACCTCCAGATTCTTCTTAGCAGAACTAAAGGACAAACAGTCAGACCTTGAGCTATGTTACTACCTGGGATTATTCTGTCCCATTTGAATAATTTCACATCATCTGCTCTCAAGTGATGACTGAAATATGAAAGATTAATAAGTTTTTATTTGCCTTTTATTATTATTAAAAAGTTCTAAATTATTTGCTGGTGAAATTTGACAAACTATAGAAAAGATAAGACAGCAAAATGGAAGAGTCACTGGAGTTAGAAATTAAAACATTTTTATGTCTTCCTCATGTTTGAGTACAAACTGAATATAAAACTTGGAAAAAAAAAATTTCCTTAGATCAAATTGCCAGAAACTACTGAGATCTTCTCTGGAGTGAGATGTTGTTCAGGATTTGGAATGATATAAGAAATGCTCTGCCTTAAAGAAATAAAACAAATCTATGCCCCCGTCTCCAGTCTAGTATTACAAGGATTTAAGGCACTGTTCTTTTCTTCGTTTTGTCCCAAGGTACATTGTATTTTTCCACTGAATTTTTCTGTCTTGGTAGAGACTTTAATATAGCTTGTGGGGAATTGATCTGTAACATGGATTTATATGGTTGTATAAAGCAGGCTATAAAATAGTACAGTGCACAGAGGTGTGCATGATATCATTTTATGCTTTCTTGTGACTGAGGGATAGACTCAGTTTAAGGTATCTAATTCATATGCATCAGATGATAAAGCACTTGTAAAATTAATATTCACATATTCAAAGTATCTCCCATTACAAGTATGAACAGTATGAGATTTAAGAAATAATAAGTAATTGAGTCACCTTTGACATTCTCTCATCTTCAGTTTTGAGTTACTATATGAATTTCAGCACCTTAAGTTGCTCCTCTCTATTTATTTTATGAGTCACACTAAGTTTAGCTCTCCAGTTTTGGAAGAGAAAAGTTTTCACTCTAAAAATTACTTACGTTGCTTTTGGGTACATTGTACATTCTTGTTTATTGAAGTTAAACTCATAATAGTCCCTCTTCCGCTGATGTTTTAACCACAGATATGCAAATAGGGTTACATATATGAAAAAAAAAATCCTCTTAATAATTAGAGGAACATAAAAGTGCTTAGAGAAATAAATAAAAGAGTTGTTAATGAGATCCTATTCCACTTTCACACAAATGTCTGCAAACATCACCATGGGAAAATTTCTCTGGCTTCTGGCTGAATGGAAGCTGGCGTTACACTAAAGTTGCCAGGGAGAGGAACCTCAATCCATCCTAGACCTAGATTTGCTCTTGTCAAGTTAAAAATACTTGTTTAGAGATTAAAAGCTGTGTCTGAGAGACTGATTAATGTCTTTGGCCTAAAAAGAAGATGAAACCATAGCTATTTTCATCTCAGCACTATATTTCAACAAGTAAAATTCATTATCAGCTCTTTCCAGTTAAACAGACATGATACAAACTGAATTTGGAAACTATTTTAGGGGGAAAGACATTTCTTAATTTTAAAAAATTCTTATTTTCCATTTTTATTATATTCAGTAGTCAGTTTAAATGTATCAAAATCATAAGCCACAACTATGTAAAAGAGGGTCCAGACAAGGTTGTGAAGACTTTATTAACCTCTCCATTGGGAGATCTTAATTTATATTAATTCATTCATTTTTATTCATTTAATTCATAATTAATAGAATTATGCTAAACAAGAGGGGGGGGAAGCTTTTTATGCAGCAAGAAGAGCTGAAGATTTTTGACTAGTAAAAGTTAATTTTTCATGTGGTATGCATACTCTTATTTTTATAACATCAGCTGTGATATGTCATGGAACAAGTTATTTTATGATGACAGACTTCAGCTAGTACCACCTTTTACGATATCTGTGCTATATCTATGTCATTCTTAACACAACTGTTCTCTAGGGAGTTCTTTCAAAAACTTGCAAGCTTTTAATCACTGCTGTTTCTCTTCTTAAACACCCTAATGATTCAAATCTTCCTTGATGTACAGGGGTGAATATTGGATGCAAAATTCAACTGAGCTAAATATATCAGTGCTAAGCCATGTGCCTTTCATATCTAGCAATCATACTCACATGTAGACATACTAGTATGAAGGATATCTTTTTAAAAATGAGATCTTTCCATTTTGTTGCATCCTACAGATTTTGAAAAAGAAAACTTAAGATTAGTAAAACTTTTAAGCGGTAAAGCTTCTCATTCCAGTGAAAAGACAGTCTTTTAAAATTAAAAAAAAAAAAATGCAGATAAAAAATAGGGGTTTATTAGAGCTGAACTTAGCAGCTGGAGAAGACTTCAAGTGGCTAGACCAAAGAAAACAATGAAATAAACCATATACAAAGCAATACCATCCCAGTCGTGCATGACTTTGCAAGACAGACTTGCATTTCAGATCCTGAAGTCTCTAGAACACTGTAGGATGCCCAGCTGTCTCCCAGGGAAAGAAATTCCGGCTCTTTCCAGAGAGCTTCCTCTAGTGTACTTACTCTCCTAGAAGGACCATAACTTACAAGAAAGACCACACAAACTGAACAAATACTATCCATGAAAAAGTCACCTGGTCAAAATAAGAAGGCAGGAAGTTCATGGGCAAAGAGGTCTTTTCAGTAACTCTTACTTTGTATTATCTTTATTTTTATTTAAAATTCAAAAGTATTTTTATTGAAAATTCAAAAGTATTTTTATTTTAAAATAAGTTTTTTTCATAATCCTACTGACAGATACACCAAAAATAGGCATTATTTATAGTTCTCTCTACATTACCAGAACTTCTCTGACAGCTACCTGAAAAGCAAGGTTTCAGTAACACTTTAGCTGTTTCCTTTTCAGTCTACAAACATCAATATTTCCAGACCTGGACTCCAAACTCCTGTTTTATAAATTTTATCCAGAAGATAAGAAAATACCCCAAATTAAGAACAATACCCATCAAATAAACACAATAAATCTAGTAACATCAACACTGGCCCTCCATCTTTATTTTGTAGAGGTAAAACCTGAAAATTGTACCCACTTAAAGCAAAAAGAAGAAAAAAAAAATATTTCCTGTACTTTGTAGAACTATGTCAGAAGAAAGTGCAACTTTAGCTGTTACTGGCTATAACTATTACACCTGAAAATAGATGTTGTGTATTCTTACAATAGAATAAAGGAAGCTAAATCTTACCATTTGCTTTAAAATTTTTTTCCCCATGCTGTTACCATATTTGTCTTCAACACGCTTAAAGCTGCACTCCATTTTATACACCTTGTAATTTGTCACCATGTCATCTGAGCTTCTAATTTGAAACCAAATCAGCTCCCTATTCATTCACCTGCTCTTTTTTTTTTTTTTAAATACTCACTATGCATTTATCTCTCCAGCGTTGTTTTAGATCCTCTTCTAGTTTCTGCTGGGTTTGATCTTCTGAATTTTTTGTAGAAATAAGCAGAATTTCTGTTATAAACAAAAATGTCAATTTGTCATCTTTTTATTTGCATTCATCAACAGTTTCTCAAGTAATTCTTCAGTGATTTCTGAATATTGTACTGGATTTCTTTAGTAAAACGGGAAATTCATGTCTGGTTTCACACTCTGAAAGAGTAGTTAATTTATTACTAGACAACTTGGAAACAGTTATGCACTAGGCTGTGTTTAGAGCTAGTGATATTCGCCAGAGGTCAGTACTGGATCCAATCTTGTTCTACATATTCATCAATGAAATGGATTAAGGGATGTAGTGTACCCTCTGCAAGTTTGCTGATGAAACAAAACTGGAAGCAGTGGCTGACACACCAGAAGGCTGTGCAGCTATTCAGCAAGATCTAGACAGACTAGAGAGCTGGGCAGAGGGGAACTTAATGAAGTTCAACAGGGGCAAGTATAGGGTTCTGCACCTGAGGAAGAATAATCCCATGCACTAGTACAAGTTATGGTCTGACCTGCTGGGAAACACCTCTGTGACAAAGGACTTGGGGGTCCTGGCAGTCAACAGGTTAACTATGACCCAGCGATATACTGTTGTGGCCAAAAAGGCCAGTGGTATCCTGGGGTGCACCAAGAAGAATGTAACCAGCAGGTCAAGGGAGGTTCTCCTCCCCTTCTACTCTGCACCAGTGAGGCTGCATCTGGAGTACTGCATCCAATTCCGGACCCCCCACTTCAAGACAAGGAACTAGGAGAAAGTCTAACAGAGGGCTACAAAGAGGATGAGGGCACTATAACATCTCTCTTACAAGGAAACGCTGAGAGATCTGGGTCTATTTAGACTGGAGAAGACTGAGAGGGGATCTTATAATTGTTTATCTAAAGGACAAGGGGTCAAGAGGATGGGTCGAGACTCTTTTCAGTGGTGCCCAGTAATAAGACAAGGGGCAACAGACACAAACAGGAACACAGGAAGTTCCACCTAAACATTAGGAGAATCTTCTTTCCTGTGAGAGAGACAGAGCCCTGGAACAGGCTGCCCAGAGAGCCTGTGTAGTCTACTTCTCTGGAGACTTTCAAAGCCCACTTGGGCACGTTCCTGCGCAAACTGTCCCAGGTGAACCTGCTTTGGCAGAGGGGTTAGACTAGATGGTCTCCAGAGGTCACTTCCAACATCTACCATTCTGTGATTCTAAAAAGACCCTTTTTCCTAATTTCAGTATTCAGATTAGGCTGCAAACCAAAAATATATTTATCACTTTAGTTAGTTCTCCCTTCAATAAGGAAATCAGACAGTTAGGAGACTGAAAATCTGTATTAGACTTCTTTTTTTTTTTTTTTTTTTTTAAATTTTATACTGGCAGCTACCTGTGAATAGGACTTACAGAATCATTTTATAGGTAACCTTAGAGTGAACTTAGAAGTCAACATAACCCCAACATAGGAGCGCACAGTATGCAGAAAAGAAGTGATACTGGGATGACTGCTTATTGACTTACTTTGAGAAATCATATAAAGGCCAATTTCTCTAGGAATAAGCTTGATCATTTGCCTTCAGGGCTTTTAAAGAAATTTGAAGTTCTCCTTTTTAGAAAGAAAATTTAAATATGATTAATCAGACTGGTGTATATATATTTTTTTTAATTATAAATCAAAAGCAACACAATTTTCACCTCCCTAGTGTATTTGGTCAGTCCTAACTGCTGCCTTACCTATCAGCTGAAATACTATACTTACAAAGCTTAACTTGCCCAGACAAGCCTTACAGCTATATTTGTATCCTAACTAATAGAAAAAGGCTTGAAAATGGCTCATGAGTTTACTCTTCTGGTAGTGAATATTTATGAAATATTTTATGTTTCCAAAGTGAACTTGTACTTTTATGCCCAACTAGTACTTGCTGTGAACAAGGGATCCAGTGTGGACCTAAGAGTCTAACAGGTATGTCTTCTTATAAGTCCACAACTTAGCCTCTGCACTGTCACCAGACATTGAAACAATTAAAGCAGTTTACTTAGTATTGCTCTTCTCAGACTCTAATTCTTCACTGATATAAATCATAACAATTTTTCAAATGGTGAAAAATTCTTAATATCTCATTGACTCGGGGATCTCAGTAATATATGAATTCCAGAGTTCAGAAATTAGGGTTTTTTTCAGTCAACCATGCTTTTACAAATAAATATCTGAAGGCCCACACAAACCTTACAGGATATCCTGACATCATCTCATAAAATTCACCATATAAATATCAATAAATATGAGGAAAACACTTTGAACTGAGGTAACTGGAAAAAGTCACACACAGTCTTATCACAAAGACGTTCCTACAGGTGAGCTGAGCCAACTTGAAGACTATAAAAGGCAAACAAGCTCAGAGAGAAACAGTGACACAGTCCACTTATTGAAAAGACACATTTATAGTGGGTGAGCATACCTCTTCCTCAGAATGGTCATTTTCAAGATTATGAAAAGTAAAAATGCACAAAGAAAGAATAACAGTGCCTTAATTAGAAAGAGTTTATAAAGATATATACTTTGTTTATAAAGATAAATACTTATCTGTATTTTAATCTCCCTTGAGTTTTCAAAAAGGCACCTCATTTATATAACCAGCCTGTTGCCATTCTCTAGTAATTCTTGTGAGAAAATCCTGCCTTCAGCTTTCTTCAGGCAGCAGTGTTAGACCATAGTACCTTATAACAAACACACTGTGAACACTTAACGCTCAGTTGCCAAACTTAGGATGGGACAGTGATAGACTTACACTCTGATAATTTCAAATTGAAAAAGCAAAGTGCTATTTGGCTGGAGTAGGACAAGTTGAAATACAAGATTTTTATTTTAAAGAAACACTTACATGGATGTTGAATTTACCAGATGGTCATGAAAAACTGTTAATATGAGATCAGCTAATCATATGCATTCACAAATCTTTTGACTCAGTCATTATGAACCAGACAAAACCTGTCAGTATTTCTTGTTCAAACATTGATATGTCAAAATATAATTCCATCAGATTTGTGTTAGCTTTCTCATCTCCCTTATTTATAAAGTTAAATATTAGATACTTTTATCTGTTCCATGGTTTCTCTCATAATCTATCTGATAAGAAAGAGTTCTTATAGTTACCTAACACACCTACTTCACTTTTGACTTAAGACAACAATACCTTTAAGGTGTAAGGAGGACAATCCTCAAAACTGGCATGAGAAAATCAGGTACTGAAATATTAATCTGTCAAGCTTTTCTCACTGTATATACAAATGAAGTCAGATTTTCCTTGATGTTTCAGTGGACAGCAACCTCTTCTGAACATCTGTCAGATATCACAATGTAGAAGCAGTTTGTTAAAACTGGGAAAACTAACAGCTATCAAAAATAAATAAATATTCCATTAAAGTCCATCATGAAAAAAACATTGAAACTTACTGAGGTAGAACTGTCTTCTTGTCTTTCTCTTGAATAAAACTTTAATGTCTCTATTTTACCATAGTTTGGGTTTCACAGATCCAAGAGAAATCAGGGTTAGTTTAAGTGACCTTTTACAATCGAAATACTTTACATTCCCTGTACATGTAATTTTCAGTCTTATTGTGATTTTTTACTAATATTGACAAAGAAGTTTGGATCAATAACATTTCTTAAGGGGTTTGCATTATAACTGTGTAAAATCTATTCTAGATGATTATTATAATGCACATTTTTCCTTTTTAGAAAGAAAATGTCCATCAGCTAATGTGAAAAAGACAGAACTAGTTAAATTAGTAAGATGATCTGAGGTTTAAAGAACATTTTTTATATGTATTTTCAAACACATATTCTATAGCATGCATTTAGCAACCACCTTCTTCAGTTTTAATTTCTCTGAAGTGTATAATTTTGCTAGTTACCTGCCTATTCATGTGTGTCTTCAGACTCCAAATAATAAGTGCCAAGTCCTTTCAAACTGTCAGCTTAGAGTGGACTGAGAAGGCTAGTTCCTTTTGTTCAGACTATAAGGGCTTTCTCTGGAGAACTGAAATCTCATAGGCATGGCCCAAAAGAGATAGCTGAAAACTATCCTAAAGATGTGTGAACAGCATTACCATTTCTTTTTCTATTTAATATGAAGCACAATTAGCTAAGCTCTGTCTTATTTGTGATGATAAGAATTAACATACTAGTGTGTGTTTCAGCTCTGTTCTTA
>NW_008605105.1:35169-41056 GCF_000691845.1 Merops nubicus | reverse complement strand
GAGTGTTTTACTGTGTTTGGATTACTCTCCAGTCCATTCAGACTATGAGGACTCTATTTATCAAAACCTCCAAGTGAGTGCATGAGTCTCTGAGAAGTCAATAACACCTTCTTCTTACTTGTTAGCTGATTAGCAGTAGAACTTACTACACAGTTTTAAAAGTAAAGCTTTTTTGGTAGGTAAGGATACACCCTTGCTGATGTAAGTGGTTTTGAAGTGGAATGCGTAGGAGTTTTTAATTTATATTCTTTGCATTAATATATTAATGAAAGTGGGTTTAGTAGCAATACCAAATTTTCAAATGTTAAAAGGGATACCTCTGTGAAGTCAGATGTTTAATTCTGATGTTTAGTAAAAACAGCTCATGAGCTCATTGCAAAACATCCTCACATTCTCTTCACAAAGGGTGTTAATTTTAATCCTCATCTGTAGGACATGAGTTCACTGCTAAAGCTGCAAGATGTATTAATATTTTCATAAAGCTGTTATCAAGTATTTCATTGCATAGTGATAAAAATAGACAGAAAAAAAGCTAATCACCTCATCCACCACATGTTCCTAGCTGAAGGTTCCATCCAGCCAAAGCAAGGACACTGGCTTTAGATCATAGCTTTATTATCAACAGTTTGCCTCAAGGAGGTAACAAAAAGAGGTTGTAACCTAGGCATGAACTGAGAATCACGAATTCTTTCTAAACCAAAAAAAACCAAACACAACAGAGCAACAAAATTGTATTCTAGTACTGGAAAATAACTAAATTCTCCAGGATGGTCAAGTCAACAGTCTTTGAGGACATAACATCCTAGAGTATTAGTAAGAAACATTCCAAAAGTTTGTTCATTAGTTTGTTCATTAAAATATTTTCATTACTGAGTTTGTATCCAGGTATTTATGAAACACTTTTTAAATGAACTGCAAATTTCAAACCAAATTAAATTGACTTTATCAAACTCAAGGTGAAATTTCTCCATGGTATAGTAGGATTGCTCTCATAAAGGTGCTTATTCTAAGGAAAATGTATAAACATACTCTTTTCCCAGTTAGAAGTGCTGTATGACAAACATAATATTCCTAGCAACCACTGGTCATTGGTCCCTATTGTTGTGACCTTAACCCTCATTTCTACTAAAATTATACTGAAAGTAGAGATGGACCACAGAGAACATTCAAAATATAAACCTCTAAGTTTCAAATCGAAAGGTATTTGAGTTATGCCCAAATTCAATACATTCTATTCAAATTCAAGGCAAATTCCTGTCTGTGATGGTGGTGTTTGGGGTTTTGGTTTTGCATTTGTCTGTTTTTTGTTTGTTTGTTTGTTTTTTCTCCTGAATGGGTTTCAAGAATTAGGAAGCTTAACTGAACCCTTGCAAAGGCAGCTCTTTTTATAAAATTTGTTTCCCAGAGAACATACATTCTTCAAGAACAGATGTCACTTGAGTTACCCTACTTTTTTAGAGCATTCACAGGTCTGTAGTGGGTTAACCTTAGCTGGCTGCTAGGTGCCTACCAAGCTGCTCTCTCACTCCCAGTTCAGAATAATCCTTGCTACTCCTTCTCCCTCACACTTTTCCCTTGCTCCAGAGTGGGTCCTTTTCATGTGATTCAGTCTTCAGGAACAGACTGCTTTGGCACGTGTCCACCCTGGGCTACAGTTCTTGCCAGAAAATGTAGTCTTTCATGTACTCCTCTCCGTGTGCTGCAGATTCCTTCAGGCGTATCCACCTGCTCCAGTATGGGGTCTTCCATGGGCTGCAGGTGGATATCCAAAGTCATCCTCCATGGGCTGCAGGGATACAACCTGCTTCACAATGGCCTCCTTCATGGGCACACAGAAATCTCTGCTCTGGTGCCTGCAGCACCTACTCCCTCTCCTTCCTTGACATCTGTGGGACTGTTTCACATTTTTCTTGCTTCTCTCTCTCTCACAGCGGCTGCACAATACTTCTTACCCTGTCCTAAATACGTTATCACAGAGGCATCACCAGCATTGCTGATTGGGTTCAGCTTTGGCCAGCAGTGGGTCCATTTTGGAGACAGACGGAACTGACTGTGCCCAACGTGGAAACAGTCCTGAATCTCTTCTTACCTCTGCAGCCCTCCTGTTACCAAAACCTTACCACATAAGCCAAATACACTGCCATAATTTGAAACAATTTCAATTTGCTTCACACTCTAAGGATACTGATTTCTCAGCTTTACATATTTCCTAGGGTTTTCTGTAAGACAATGTTAGTGATTTCTGCAAAGGTCTGGGTTCAAATCCAAGCTGTAATGTTCTTCTTAATGCATAGAATATTTTTAGGCATAGAGATAGAAAGCTTCTATCAGAGCAGAGGTTCTCTAGCAAAGCTGCAATGAAAAAGGGTTTTAAACATTTTTAAGTTTCTGAGAGGAAGTTTATAAAGTACTTGCTGATGTCATGAGACTGAACACCTTTTTCTGTGTGTTATACCGTGTCTTTACTGTGAAACACACAATTTACACGTATACCTGTTGAGTAAAGATGGTGTGGATAACTGGGAAGTGTCACTGGTTATTCTAAAAAAAAAAAAAAAAAGCCTTAGCTAGTCAAGGGTTAAATATGAAGACGTTTGGCTCAAACAGAAGGTTTCAAAGTTTTGTATATGTGGACAGCAAGAATAAGGCAAATTCTGTAACAAGTTTATGATATAGATGCATTTCACCCTTCCTTTTCCATGGGCCAACAGCCTTTTCCTGCTCATGCAGTCCTGCGGTGAACCAAACTGAGAATCTGATCTGAGTTAAAATTAATCTGGAGAAAAAGCTGCAGTTTTACCTCCAATTGGTTCCCTGATCTAGTTCAATGAGCAGCAGCGCAAACATTTCTGTTAGCCCAAGGGAGGAAGGAAAGCAGGGTGAGAATGAGCTGTCAGGCAGAGGAGGTCAGAACTGCTGCTTTAGGCAACAGGGCTAGCTGACAGTGTACTTGAAACTACAGCTTGAGGTGTTTCATATTTGCATTTTTTCTCATCAAAACGAAATCTTCCTGTTCTGCTCTTGATTAATTCTGATGTTCCCTGAGAAAGAACTACAGTACGAATCTTTTCTTATGAACACTTAATAGTTACTAGCCAGATGTCCTGCTTTCTTGAAATTAATAACAAGGTTTATTAATTAAAAAAAAAAAAAGAAAAAGAAACATGGGGTCAGTATTTACAACAGGGAGGCAATAAAAAAAAAGGCCAGAATAATACAAAAAAAGCTAGCTAAAACTATAGTGCTCCATCAGTTCAGACCAACAATGTTTATAACCTAGTTTCTAGCTCTTAGCAGTTCCTGTCATTGAAAGTTGTGGAAAATTACCTCATTTAGTGCCCTATTTTTAAAGGTATTAATGTGATATTTTAATAGTTTTGCAGGCCACTGCATGTGTGCAGCTTTTAGACATGAAAACTATCTGTGAAAATGTGAATCAGTACTTTGATCTGCACTGGTTGTAACTTTTAAAGCAGTGTTGCTTGCACATAAGACTAAGATTCAATTTGTTTTGCTGTAAAGGGGAAAGGCTCAAGCAAACCAGCCTTCTGTTGAAAAACCGGTCAGTTGTACATACAGCCTTGAATTCATAGAAGACTGCTGCACTGCAGATTACACCAATTTGGAGCTGAAAACCAGTAGATATAGAGCAACTATAGTATTTCATGTGTGCAGTGCTGTGAAACATCAGTTGAAATGCAGTAAGGATGCAGTAGCATCCTGTCATCTAGCAGTATTTGCTACTCTGTGAAAAAATATCACTTAGAAGGCAGAGAAATCACCTACTTTTTTCCACATTCATGGATCATAGACTCCAATTAAATACAAAATTGCTTCAAATATATGACAGGTAAGTAATCTTTATGAGTATTGCTTAAGAAAACAAATTGAGGAAATCAATTCCAGGTGACTAGCTGATAGTTCTGATTGTTTTGAGTGGCAGTGTTAAAAAGCAATAGTATTTGCTCATCTAGTATTTGCAGCAGCAGAGGGCATTTCAGAATCCTGGGCTTACAAGGCAGCAAGATGTGATGCTTTGTTATAGCTGTCAACAATTTGCTGCATTGCAGGCTAACGGTTGTGGTTTAGGACAGCAGTGTTAATGCTTATGTTCGAAGACTCAGTCATTAACCAGCACACTCATGTTCTAAAAGAAGATATTCATTAAGCACATGGTAGTGTTAGAATGTAAAAAAATTGTCTGTTAATTTTGAACATTAGTAGATTTCTGCTACATCTTTACCTCTGCTATTACAGCAACATAGAATCAGAAGCAGACTTTCCATGCAGCAGCATTCTCAGAGAGTTGCTTATACAGCTGGTCAGATGAATGCAGCAAAGAAATTATAGACATCTATTTCTGCTGTCTCTAACACATGCATACAGATATACATTTTGTTTAATAACCCCAAATACCCCTAGTTCCTGATACCTATTTGTAGCTCAGTTATCAGCATGTGCTTCATTAGATTAATTTAGGAAAAACAAAAAAACAAAAACAAACAAACAAAAAAAAACCAAACAAACAAACAAAAAAACTTAAATGCTGCAAAATTCTATAAAAAGTTACATATAATCCGATTTTGCTTCCTGACTGAAAACCTCAAATATATGATTCTCCCAGACATTAATACTAAGCAAGATATTATCTCCTTTTCACCTCTAATTTTTGGTAACTATCCTGCAGTAAATGAAGATTTCAAAACAAACACACAGAGACACAGAAAATCACAGTATAATGTTGTATGACTAAGGTTGAAAAGAATCCTTCTACTTAAAAAGGCATCTCTTCTGTATTCCTTATTTCCATATGGATTTCCCTGAAACGGTTTTTTGTCACTGGGATTTTAGGTGAACCAAAATTAAGTCTTTGGAGACAGAGGTTCCAAAAATTACACCAAAGTGTCCATAAATCCAACAAGTCCTTTTAAAAAATACAGTGTTATAAGAGCCCAGACTATGTTCTAACAGTCCCATCATTACATTTAATTACTTATTTTTCCACTGCTAGTGCACAATGCCTATTACCTTCAGGACAAACTTGAAAATGACGTTCACCTAAGGGTTTTGTCTCTAGAACACTACATGTACATTCAACAAAGTAATGGGAAGGCTTATGTGCAGAAAAAAAAGAAAGCTTTGAAAGTAGTGAGTTCCTAAATAGTTTGTTGGCTTAAACTAATTTATTGTGATCACTGAACCAGAAGTACAATCCCGTACCATTAAATGAAACCATTCCTATCAGAGGTCCCAAACAACTTGCAGGCATGTTACTACCACCTAGTTTTGTCAGAAGTCAATGTCATATGTGAGAAAATAAACCTTGCAAATTAACACATCCAACTTAGAAGAATTAGTCATGCATTGCAGAGTATGGCACTATTTTGCTACCTGAGTGATTAACTAGAAGATAGATAATATTAATCAGGCAGCACTGATTAACTGAAAGGATGAAAGACAGGCATTTATGGTTTTTAAAACCCCCAGATTAAGGTAAATAATTTCAGTACAACTTTATCTGTGATATCTAGATATTTTGTTTCTTGGATTGCTTTGGCAGACAGGGGAGTTAAGGAGTGAAGGGACTGCACCAGGGACTGGTCAAAGAACCTGGAGACTCTGATGCTGCAATGATGGCTTATTTGTAAAGGATAGACTGTGAATGGGAGAATGTAGTAATAAAGAGGCTCTTGAGTGTAGGGGACATGAAGGATTAGAGATGAGAGGTATACCTCTCTTTTTGTTTTCATATTGAAACTTTCTATATCAAAGATCCCAGATGTTTGCAGTGTATGTGAGCCAGCACTCCGGAAAACCTCAGCCTTCAAATATAAGTGATGGGTTTGATTTGCTTTTCCAAACTGGCTAAAAAAAATGTTATTAGGGA
>NW_008605105.1:1000-35138 GCF_000691845.1 Merops nubicus | reverse complement strand
TCTCTTTCCCTCACCTGGGGGCCTGAGTATCTCTCCCCTAACTCCTGAGCAACCCAGAAGAAAGAGAAGGGGATTTTTAGATGATTTAAACATTTTTCTTCACATGGATTAGCAAAAACCAAGGGTAAAGTCTACACTTCTGAAGCAGGACATGTCCATCTCTTCTTTGACACAAAAAAAAAAAAAAAGCATGTGCTAGATTCTCTTACTCCAAACTGTGCCAGAATTTAGTAACAAACAGGACTATTTGATAGCCTTTTTCTGAGCCAACATTTCAGGAATCCCTGATTCTCTAGCAGAGATGATAATTTCTGGATCAAAAGTTACTGATGAGGTTTTAAAAAAGAAAAAAAAAAAGTTAAAATGTGGCCTAAGCCACATCTGTAATGCCTTTTCTTGAGCTTCCAATACCATAGCAATGCCACCTCCAAAGATTCAAAGTGTAATTATCACCATCATTGTCACAACCTATCAAATAATAAAATACAACTCTGAATCATATAGCATCCTTTTTGTTAGTAATATCTTTGTTATAAATGTGTGAAAACTCCAGCTACCATAACAGACATCAAATTCTAGAAATAGTATTTCTGTATCTCTTTGCAAAAGGACTGCTTGGACAATAAAGAAAAAAAAGAAAGAAACCTCTGAGCACTTAAGAAGTATAGCATGGCATTTAAACCTTCAATCAATCCAGCTTTTCAAACAATAACTAAGCATGTTCTGGATATTACATACTCACCCTTTATCTTTGTGGATGACAAAATTCAGAGAAAAAGACAAAGTTAGTGGAAGAGACACTACTCACTTTCTTCAAGGAAGGCAATCAGTCCAACGAACAATTTACTCTTGGATTAATCAGGAAGTCTGCTCCAAATTCTGATATTTTCATAGTTATTTCTCTGCTAAAGTTGAATCAAGTCAATGAGCTCACAGGTGAATCAGCTCAATGACACAGGTTAGACATTAAAAAAAAAAAAAAAAAAAAAAGAGAAAAATAAAGGCAGAATTGTTCAAGTTTATTTTTCAAGGTTATTTCTTTAAAAATTATTTCTTTCAAGTAGTTCTTTCAAGGATTCAAAGAAAGAAACTAATACTGATTCATGTATTTTAGGCTTTTTACTTACTGTACACTACATTCTGTGTTGCTTCTTTTGGTAGAAGAAACAAAACATAGGTCTTTTCTTTATAATATTTTTCTCATATAAGAAAAAAATACTGAATTATTATAGTTCCATGCTTATTGCACTCTTTCATGTTTGAGTTGTTGGGGTTCTTTCACATTAAACAAGAAAAGTTTAACATTAATATATTTGGCTAGCCCATAGCCACGGACGCCAAGGGGGTTGGCTCAGAAAAACAAGAAATTTGGTATTGCTTGGATTATTGTGTTTTTACTCATATTATACCTAGTAATAGATCCTTGGGAAAAACATACTAAAAGGATTTTATAGTTAACATCTATTCAACTCTTAAAGTAATTTTGTAGAATAAATTCCAAGCAGAAACCCAGTCACAACTTCTGAGATGTCATAAATTAGTACTACTAGATTCTTCAAGTCACACTGTAAAGAATCAGACTTAAGAACCTACAAAATCATCACCACCCATTGCCATTTACTACCTTGAACATGTATTTTCTTTCCAAATGTGATTTTTTTCCCCCAAGGCCCTGCTTTCTTCCTGAATTTTGTGTTAGTGTTTACTGGTGAACATGACATTTTTTTCAGGCAATTTTCAGATTAAATCTCATCTATTATGTCATATTTTCATACCTGCATTCTCAAATTACTTATCCAAAGTGGGATAAGGAAAAAAAAAAATCCAACATACATATTTTAACTCAAAACTCATTTAACTCATTACTGCAGATAGAGATTTTCAGTAAAATCTTTAAACTGAAGGTATTCTTAGGCTTTCTATCCTGTGCTGAAGCAAAAGGGAAGCATACATACTCCAAAAGGCACAAGTGCCTTCTGCTTTTCATAGGTGAATATGCATAAAATGTGTGAACCTTTGGCTCTTGTTGTTTTGTAATGAAGTCCTTATATAAGAAGATGTTGAAAATTAAAGAGATGCACTTTTTTCCCTCCTTACTATGCCTAATCTTTTTGTTAGATTTCAGTTGGGGAATCTATGGCTTTAGAGATGCTGCTATAAGGTAATTCCATGAGACTCGCCTAGGCCACATTTCAGATTTTCAAGCCTCAGTGTCATTGCAGGCATTGGCATGTATTGGGAGAACTGATGTTAAATGCTAGTAGACGAGTTTCTCAATCAGGCCTGATAGCTGACATGGTCAATTTACTTCTCTGACTATAAGAGAAAAGGAAAGCTTTCATCACTCTTTCAATAATTTGTGGAGTGCAACCCCATGTTGCTAGCTGATTATGACACTGCTATCACCTGGAAAAAGCCAATGGAAATCTGTTTCTTATGAGGTTACCCCTTCACCATTTTGAGCTGAGTCCAAAAGCCTCAAACTTTGAACTGGCTGAAATAAACTCGGCATCATAAATGTGTGAACAAAATGTTATTAAGATGATATTGTAGATTCAGAGTCCCCTTTTCACAAAGTAAAACAAAGGAATTATATTAATGTCAGTAATCAGTATGAATAGTTGAATATTGATATCAGAAACCCTAGTTCAAAACCACTTGGTTTGTACTGTCTATAGTAAGACTAAAAATAATTAAATTTAGAGAAAAAGAGTGAAATCTAATTTGATCAAATATTTAATTTCTCTTTTGCTTTAAACACATAGAATCTATGAAAGTGTTAATTGCTATTTAACCTTCCATTTAATTTGAGCATTCTGCAGATAACTTTATAAAGGGCACATGGACTTAATTTGTCAAGTAAGGAACTCTTTTCACTCAGCAGAGAAGAGTAAAGGTTCAGAGACACATTTTGTGCCTTAGTTTGTCCAGCTCAGCTGGTGTCAAAGGTACAAAAATGTTCCACAATTACTTGAACTCACATGGATACCTAAATTAGTTCCTCTACCTCTTTTTTTCATAGTCTCAGTATAGGGGACTGTTGTGGTTTGAGGCTTGGAATGGGGGTGTGACCTTCCAGCACCTGGGAGGACCCTGGGTGGGGGTGAACCATTGTATTCCCTCCCCTTCCCACACACACTCTGATAAGAGGCAGGAAGTGGGTGCTAACTCCTCTCCTGCCCTGTGACTCCGGGGTCAAGTGCGTGCTTCGCTTCATGGGACCCTGGAATCATTTCTGAGGGTTTTGTATATTTTGTCTTATTTTTGTATTTCCCCTAATCTTTGTATATATTTTTTCTTACCTCCCTTTTTCATTTTCTGTTCCTTGTTAAACAATATACTTTCTTTTTTTTTCATTTAACTCCCAATCAGTTTTCTTTTCAAAGTCTCTCTCTCTCTCTCTCTTTCTGGTGGGGGGGAGGGAAGGGGAGCACATAGTTCTGTTCTGTGTGGGTCCTGCCCTGAACCCCTTTTTACACAGAACCAGAACAGGGACATTTCAAGGATGGAGGAGATTATAAGCGGAGTTAAAAACAGTTGACATGCTTCCATGATTCTTCAGTGATGTATGCTCCCTAGTGAGCTGAAATGATTTAAATGAAAGTTTGTCTGAATTTGTTAAAAATTTACCTTAGAAAGTGAAACAAATTGCAGAACATTTCTCATTAGAGTTATTTCTTGGACTTCTTATTTTTAATTATCATGCATTTGAATAGTATCAAGCGTTTCCATTCATTGCTCAGGACCCTGCTATATAAAGGAAAATATTTGTCCTTTTACTGCAGACAGTGTGCCTGTAAATTCTGCTATTTTACGCTCATGAACTTCAGTGTGGTGGTAATGGTAAAAAATCAGGAGAATTTTACTCAAAATGATTAATGGACTTTTTTTTATTAATGGACATTTTGTTACTACAGAATAAATGGGTTATATGTAAGTTAACAGGAACTCAAATGACTGTGAAAAAGCAGCAAATAAAAATTAATACCTTACTCTCTTGTTCCCAACACAAGTTTTGTTGAAATTGTTATTTTAAATTATTTTTTCTTAACTAAAGACACATTAATGGCGAAAATAGAATGTATTGCATATTTATGTGCAAACAAGGTCTGTTTAGTGATCAGCTGAATTTGGCCTCAGGTAAGCACTTTAAAATGTATTGCAGTCTTAAAACTCATTCAACTTGTTCCTGAAGTATATGTTTAGTTTCTAATCTGGTCCTTAGTGAATAAATGTAGATTTCCTGAAAGTCTAGTACATGCTATTTATAATTACAAACTTAGTTCAGAATTCTTCGTATCAGCCACCAGATATAAAACTACACTGTGGCTACTTGGGACAGAGCTAAGAAAAGAACAGACATTCCCAATTTTAAAATACTGATAGGGCTTCACATAATTATTCTTTTCCCCTACCTAATACAAAAGCTAATGCTCAGGGTGTGGGTTTTTGTTTTTGTTTTTGTTTTAAAAAACAAACAAACAAACAAACAAAAAAACCAACAAAAACAAACAAACAAACAAAAAACACAACTTTTTAACTTAAACTTGAGCATTGTTTATGGAAAGGATTGAGTCATTGCATCTTTGTAGATAAAAGCTCCAATATTTGCAATATGGTCACAAAGGATACATTCAAAATGTATTGGGTATCTTCAAAAAAACATTGGTAGCTAGGATTATTCAATTTGGTCAAAAGTTCAGTATAGAGGCTGTTGTCATGTAGCAGTTAGGCTGAGATCTGAAGTTGTCCAACACTGTACCCAGGAACAATACCAGAGACTGAAGAGAAGAACAGTATGCATGAAGTCCAGGAGATAAAAAAGGCTTGTTTAGGCATTGAAGTCAAATCTAAAAGACAAGGAATTTATTAATTAAGTTAACATTTAGGATTAACAGGTAATTGAAAGAGTCACTGGGAAGAGGAACCACAGAGAAAATAGAAGGAAACAAAGATAAGTTAGGCATGATGGCTATTGCCAAAGGAAATGACAGAGCTTCTGATAGATGACGAAAAGTCAGCAATACTTTTTCACAGGCACTCTGGTGGCTTGCAGTCAAGATTTGCTTGGTAAAGGCATTACCTGTGCTCTCTGAGACTCCTGACTGCTTATGGGGTGCATCAACTCTACACAGGCTTTTTTTACTTAATAATAGAGCTCTTGTATAAAGTGCAAAGATTAAAAAATGGGAAAATATTAAATTTTCCTCTTCCCAGAAAATGCATGTGCATATATATGTAAGCAATAGAGTGATCTGTTTAGGAACCTGCTTTCAGTGAACAAAGTTAACCAAGATACTTGATGTATTCTCAAGGAAAACTCATACAAAACCTCATTCTCAGTTCATGGGAATTGAGAATGGACCTAGATAAAACCATCATGAAGAAATCTTCATTAACAGAATTGGCCACTGCAAATATATATGATACCTAGATAGACTAGAGGATATTTCTTTTTTGCAGCAGCCCCTTCATCTTCATATAAGCAGAGGGTGGTAAGCCTCCAAACACCCAATTGAAGGTCCAGAGGGAGTGGAGTTTGAGTCTGGTGGGTTTTGCCCTCCAGAAAGTGGAAACAATTAAGATGACCTGCACAGTTCCTAGATGAGTTAATAAAGATGCAGACTAATTAAATCACAGTCTTTACATCTTGTCTTTCTTTTTTTTTCCAGGACAAAACTCAGTTCTACATTTTGTACACGCCCCTGCAGAGAAGGAGCTCCATTACTTTTTAATGGCTACTTTCTGCAGACTTTGCCTCGGAGTCTTTGTAAGTCTAGGTCATTAGAGGAATGACACTGAGCTAGTCAAAAGAGATGTACCTTGCGATGAAAGATGTGTCCTTTGAGAGATTTCACAAGAACACCCTCCTTTATCATGATGTTGTAATAGGGTGAAATTGTGGGCAAGGTGGAGCATAGTGATGCTGATTCCAGTGTCCTTCCTACCTAGGGGTTGCTTTTGGAGTGCTAAAGAGATGAAAGACGCAATCAAGAAAGATTCCATTTCACTCTCTAGTGAAGGAACATTGAGCTTGTTTTTGTGCAATGTATTTCTGATGACTGCTGACACATGAACGAGAGACCTTAAGGCAAGTCCACATCCTGTCATAGGATATAACAAAGGCCACAAGGCTGGCTCACTTTTTTCTTACCATCTGACTTCATTCCAATGGCATTCTAAGGAATGTACCTCACAAGAACAAAATTTGTTACAAAAAAAAAAAAAAAGTAGAACCAAGCCAAGAGGGAAAACTCTTCATAAAAGAGGAGGTAGAAACTTGGCTGGTATATAGCTGTATTTTTGTCCTGCTTGCTTAACGGTGTAAACAACTTTTTTTTGGTTTACTTTGTATGTGACCATTCCGGAAACCCTCTATATAGACAATGTATCTTGTCAACCATTTCCTGTGTGTGTAAAATGTAATTCATCACCCTGTGCTGCCTTGGCAGCAGCCTTGTAAAGAACACACTGAATTAATGAATATTTCATAAAGATGTGATTTATTAGCATTCCTCTGCATTTGTTCTGAAAAAGATCCATCCTTCAAAAGCCAAGTGCACAAAAGCTGTCTGCAGGTATGAAAGCAGTCTGAACCCCCTAAAGACAAAACCAGGATTTCTTAACCTCTGGGCCATATAGACTTTAGAAGAGATATTTAGTCAATCTTGTATTACTATTTTAGATGGTAAGGAAATGCAGCACTAAGATATTATACTGAATATGGCTGGCAGAACTGTGAGATCTTACAAAAAAAAAAAAAAAAAAAATTGTTACCAACTCAGAATTTTCCAGTTTCATTTATTTTGATAAACATAGAACAAAATAGGTCATAGCATAGTACAGATATCTCTGAGCCTTCTGAGTTACCCACATTTTCATACTGCTGCAGAATAGTTTTCCTTCACAGAATCCACCAGCAAATCTGTCATAAGCACAAATTACAAAGTTGTATGTACCTGTGATTTTATCCTAACCACTAATGCTGTTGGATACTATGAAACACAAATACTGTAACAACAAGTGTTCTTTTCTATGATTGCAAATATTTATTTTGTTCAATTAATACGCATAGTCCTGCATCTTGCACAAAGACATTGTCTTCTGAGAATTTACAGACTGGCACATATTGTAATACAGGCACAAAATAAAACAGAAAATCAAACATGATTTTGGTATCTCAGGCAGCTCATGCCTTCTAATGACAGTATAAAAATACATTTTAACTGCATTTAATGCAGACTACTGTTTCAAAAAAAAACCCAAACATTTGCATTTCTTTTCCTCAACAGGCATCCCTTATTTGCAGTGCTAATGCAATCCCAGTATTACATGTCCTCTGCATGTTTGATCCACAAAGACTGTTACATTTACCTGGTTATTACATCTGGATTATTAAACCCCTATCTTCAACTGTAGGAATTTATGGTTTCAATTCAGACCTTCATATTCCGTGGATATGGTAAATGATGTATAATGTCAGACCATTACAAAACAACACAGAAGTATTTCACAACAGAATCATCTGTTATGGTTGTGTTTAAAACTCCTATACTAAAACTTTCTTTGGTCTCTTTCTCCAGTGGCTGTATGACACATAGCTCAACTGGATAGCTTAGAGCTGTGATATAACGGAGAAAAATGCATGTACATGGGAAATTGTAAGGACAGGATTTTCCCACTTTTAGCAGGATTTTTCCTACTGATTTTTTTTAATCTGTTTTAATTAGTACATCTAATAATTTTCAGTGAAAGAGGTACCCACTGTGAGGCTTTAGACTTCAGAGAGAAATACATGTGGAAGGGGAAAGAGGCCTATGTTACAGGACTAACATTACAAACAGGAAAAAGACAACCAAAGAACTCCTAAGGCATACTCAATCATAATATGATATGCATGAGACAAGGAACCAGCAGGATTGGATGAACTTAACATCTGTATAGACAAAATTCCTGCAGAGTTTGTCTCAGAACCTAGAAAAGCTTTCTCACTTGCCAAGCTATGAAATTAAGACTGAAATGTTAAGGGAAAATACAGAGACACTCCTCCTACAAGTTAGTTCTTATGCAAAGGCATTAATCTAGCAGAAATATACCTATAATTCACCAAAAGCATGTTATTATAGCTCAGATAATACTTGTCAAATAATCAAATATTGGTATGATGTACATAGAGAAATGAAAAACCATTGCATATCAACAAAAGTTGTCATTGTCAGATGAAAAGATTTTCTTGAAGCTGTCTTCACCCCATTTTAGTGGCAATTCCCTAATTCTCTGGAGTCTTGACAGATATTGTTGATTTATTCTATGATTACCACAAAAGGGGAAAAACTGTGGTTGTGGTCATGTGATATTTTCTCTGCATTTGCAGACCTTTTCCTAATGAAGAGCTTGAAACAGTGGCAGGACTTATACTTCACTGACTACCAAAGGAGCATTCAACATACTGTCAGACAAGGGAAAAATGTATTTATTTTTTAAGGATCTGTGGAACTAAATGGGGTAAAGCAAATAGCTAGGATGAGACACTCAAAGGGACACATGTGCAGGTTCCTCATATGTTGAAACAACAAGTGATTGAGTTAAAATTTTGCTGTACTTATCCTCCCTAGATAACCTGCTATACAATCTGACTTAATCACCTACTTAAATGAAAGATTTGAATTTTTTTTGTTATTTGAGATCTTGGGAATCCTACCACTGAACAAGAGGCTGAAGCAGTCATTGTAACTACTCAGTGGGTCAATAATAATTTACATTACATGAGGAATTTGTAGAGCAGTACCTCATCAAGGAATTCCAAAGGTAAATTGCAATAAAAAGTTATGTAAATACTTAGGAGGTCTTAATTCTTGTTAAATAACAGATGCAGAATTGTTGGGGAAAGTTTTCTGAAGTGATGGAAAAAACGTTAGCAATAAAGTAAATAAAAAAACATTTTTGAAAAAGACCAGACCAAAAAATGTGTATGTCAGTGGTTTAAAATCCTATCACAGCTGGGAGGTGGTTGTTAACTTAAGAAGCAGCAGAGGTAAGGAAATTCAAACTGAGCAAACCTACCTACAGAGTTCATACTATTCCAAGAGAAAATCAGTCTAATGTAGTTCAAAGATAATTTAGGAAGAACAGACAGAAATGTATCCAAATGTCTTAAATGTGAAGGCCATTATAGATTGACCCAAATGCCTAAACTCAATCTTTCACAGGACTTTCAAGATATTACAGAAACTTTTTTTTTAAATTGCAATGACATTCTTGCCCCTGTTACTGCACTGTGTAAAAAAAAAAAAAAAAAATAGAAGATTAACAAGATAATTCTGTCTTAGGTTTTTCAGAAAGGCATTAAGCAGGTAAAGGCATTCTTGTCTTAATCTTTCTTGTCCCATTTTTGCTGTCCCAAACCTTGAGAAGATATTTGAGCACATCTCCAATATTTGTGATCTGACTATGAAATTTGGGAAAAAAAGATACCTCATTAGTTTTCTTAAGGGGAAAAAAGCAAAAGTTTTACATTAGAGAAAGAAGATTATCAAGCAGCAGAACCATTATCTGATCAATTGCAAATGTAAGCACCTCTCATACTAGTCCTCTTTAATCTAGACTGACAGAATGAAAGGAAGATAATCTAAATTGTTATAATAGAGCTTCTACTTCAGAAATTCAATGAGAGATGTTCATATCAAAGGTAAAATGTGCTTATCAAAGTAGTAGATTTTTTTTGCTGCCTATTTGGCATACTATTTTCAAAAATAGCAAATGGGACATTTACTTTTAAATTCTACAAATATATTTGTTTCTTTCCTTTCTGCCTTAACCTTTGGCTTGTGCCAGAGAGACTTCAAGATAGCTAACATCAAAGCAGTCTAGTCCCTACCTGTGTCATCTTTAAAATAATTGTGTTACAACACTTAACATGTTCCGTTCTTTCTACTGATATCAAGACTACAGAAAAGTCAAGGGGAATAGGAAGGAGAATCCTTTGGAAATCTGCAGAGTTTTCTATAAACACTGTTAATGTAGTATATTAGTATGATAGAAGCATTTGCTAGTGTCATACTAGCCACAGAATCCCTTATAAATTATTCTTCTGTTGATGGCATGCCCCAGTAGGAAGGGGCTGTTCAGTCTGGAGAAGAGAAGGCTCTGAGGTGACCTTATTGTGGCCTTCCAGTATCTTAGGGGGGCCTACAAGAAAGCTGGGGAGGGACTTTTTAGGATATCGAGTAACGACAGGACTAGGGGGAATGGGGCAAAGCTGGAAGTGGGCAGATTCAGGCTGGACATGAGGAAGAAGTTCTTCACCATGAGAGTGGTGAGACCCTGGAATGGGTTGCCCAGGGAGGTGGTTGAGACTCCCTCCCTGGGGGTCTTTAAGGCCAGGCTGGATGAGGCTCTGGGCAGCCTGCTCTAGTGGGAGGTGTCCCTGCTCATGGCAGAGGGGTTGGAACTGGGTGACCCTTGGGGTCCCTTCCAACCCTGACAGATTCTGATCTGTTTTAGCAGAGGACTTTGGAGCCCTAATGGCTCAATAGTTGGACTTGATGATCTTGAAGGTCCCTTCCAATCTAAAGGATTCTATGATTCTATGATCAATAGGAAACACACAGGCCAGACGTTTCCCTCTAATCCTGAAGAATGCAGGAAGGATATGAGGTGGCTGACAACTGAAGTGACACATTCACCCATGGTGTATGACAAAGCAAAGGAAAGAGTGAGCCAAGTCAGAAGCCAGGTATTGGGAGAAGGAATAATCCAGGTCATTATTTCAATTCCAATCATATAATAATGGCCAAAAAGCAGCATTATTATGTACATAATCCACTTTCTGTCCTGGCTGTGGTGGTAACCTGCTGCCACTGGGAGCTCTGCCTGCAACATTCAGGGAGCCCTTCAAATAACAGTCTTTCCTGACTGGTTTGAAGACCATCCATACATCATTGGGGTTTAGACCCCAGCACTTGAATGACAGAGGCGAGGGAAGGCTGTTTGAGCTTCAGAGGTCTCTACCAACTCATTATAAATACATAACATATTAAGTATTTTTAAATTAATACATTATCTTACATTACTAAATAATAGTAAAAAAACCCAATTGCCTCAATTATTACCACAAAAGTTAATGTCTGTCAGACATATCACAGATCTGATAGTACTGCCTAGGCAAAGGGTGTATTTTTCTTTCTGATCTTTTTTTTCCATTCTGCAGTTGCCTATGTGTAAGTTTTATTGCCACATTATGACTAACCACACAGATGCTATTATTTTTTCAGTAACTTCATCAGTCCATCACAGTACAAATGTGTATAATTAATTAAAAAAAAATCGACCTTTTTTCTTTTATAACTTAGAATGTGTGACTTCATATTACTAAAATTCAAGATTTCAGTATTTGCCTTGTTTAACTAAAGTGCATGAAAACTCATTCCTCTATGTTTTCAGCTTCTTAAGGCAACTGCAAAACCTAAGTACAGCAAGCTCACTGAAGAATAACATTTTAGCCTTGATGCCCAATTTTCTGTGTTCCAGTGATTTAAAACAAATCCTTTTTATATGGCTTTTAAATAATGTTTTCCTGGACTCTACCAACACGAATATTGACTTTAGTGGTAGAATAAAAATATTCCTACGAATCACTAAATTTTGCATTTGGAAGCTATTTTAATGTTTACTTTTTGTGTGAATTGAGAACATGATGTTAAATAGTGAATATAAATAGCCACATTTGGTGAAGAATACAGAATTGTTTTGTGGGAAGTCTGAAAATTTTCATACATTATGATCTTAAAAGAATATTCCAGAAAAAAGGAATAAACACAAAGATAATGTATATGTAGTCCGTGAATGCATAAAACTACTTATTGTTAAATGACACATCATAAATCAGCTATTGCCATGATGCACACTTCATGATGCATACATTATATCTAAATTATCTTTAAAAACTATGTCATGGTAAATGTGCATATATGAGAAGTTTTTAACCTATTCTAAATAGTGTAATACTGTGTTTCTTTATACTCATTCATTCAGTAATATGTTTATTAAGGTCAAGTGTATAGATAACCGATCTGCAGAACTGCCACAGGGCTCCAGGGAGGAGTATGCTTCTGAAGATGTTTATAAATATTTTTATTTTGTAAATTCAAGACTTTTGATCAGTCCTGAACACTTTTTTTTTTATTACAAATAAAATAATGTGTATGAAAGGGGTGGATAAATAATTCTTGAGACTGGTGATCTGTTCAGTTATACAGGAAGGAAAGCACAGAAAATGACAGGTAATATCACAGGCAAAGCGTACACAACAGTTAAAACTAGTGAACCATCAGAAAACACTCAACCATGTCTTTTTATATTGCAGACATGATGGCTGTAATTCATTTTGGTTCATGTTGTACACCTGCAGTCTGGTTCCCTACAGCTGAGAACCACTATAACTGCCTTTCACAGTAAATTAAGAGAAATATGCATTTGTTAGGAAATCAATCATCTTACTTTTTTACAAGATGCTTCAGGTTGATGTCTTTCCCATACGTATTTTATTTCTCCACGTTCACTAAGAAGGCTTCCTGAGGTAATTAACAGGAAGCAAAGTTCACAAAAGCCTTCTCAAGAAGGTTACTCTTTACATATTTTTGGTTTGGTTTGAGTATATTAGAAACCAGAGTATGACAAACTGTTATGAAACTGCTACTTCAAAATACTTATTGCATTTATGAGGCAAAACTCCAAATGATCATAACATTATAGGTCCAGATCAAATTTAGAAGCAATTACAGAGCAAACTTGTGAAAAAAAAATTCTACTGCTATTCATCCCGTGTTAGTGTAGTAGGTTGCAGATACATATTTAAAATTTGGCCGTTATGTTAAAAGGTTTGGCTGATGCAGAAAGAGAAGACACTATACATAGTACCAGAATAGATACTGTAGAACACAGGGAGTAGAAGAAGATACAGATCATAATTTGGAATTTTCAGAGCCATGTCCAGTCACTGAAAGAAAATAATTCCATGGAAATGCAGAACATCTAGGTGACAATTCTTAAGCTATTATCAAGTTTCTATCAAGCTTCAACAGAGTTTTTTGACCTTCCAGAACACTAGACTACTATGTTTCACAACACATGGGTAAGAGACTTCATCCCTGTAGACATCATTCCCACCCAGACAGAGTGAGCTAACTCAGAGTGAGTGGAGAGATCCACAGGTATAGGAAATCAGAGGGGTCAGAACACTAATAGTGGCCAATTAACATTGCTTGAATTGAGTGCTCAAAGAGTTTCACAATCCCAAGTAGCCAAACTATCAGGAAACATTAAATGCAGCCAGACAAAAATTACTCTCTGCATTCTGTAGAGCACAAAATTTACTTCTCACTCCAATTTTATTGAAGGCCAAAAAGCAAGAAATGGAAGCAAAATATAGGTATAGTAACTTAAATTAAAAATTGGAAGGACAAAGTGAGTTAAGTGCTCAAATAAGTACTCTTTGAGTAAAATGTGCCCCCATACTTCATGTAAATCTGACAAAATGTTCTTTGATCTTTCGGCCATCCAAACCCATTAATTTCAATAGAATTATAGAACCTATTAAAATTTGCTTTTTTAATTCTAAGAACATGTTTCCACTCTTTGCAATACCAATGAAAATCTGGACTGATTATCTGTGAAGCCATAGCATATCTCTGGAGTGAATTATGTATGAGAGTTGCATCAGGTTTAAAGAACTTTTTCTTATAATTACAATTTTGTTTGTTATGTACATCTTTCCACATAACGGTTTCTCTATTTGATTTAGAATTGTTTATTATATAAAAAACCACCAGTGATACCAAGTTCTGAGTAGACCTAAACAGTTCAGACCAATTGATCAGATCTCTTTTCCCTACTAATTCAGTTTGAAAAATGTAATTTTTGATGTTGTTCTCAAAGTATTTTTTCCTTTGTTTTACAACAACTTATTTACATTGATACTTTTCAGTGGAGAAAAATCCCTACCAAAACTGGGACAAAAAAGTTAAGTATTTTTCTGTATCACCAAAATGACAAAATGTGTCCTTATTAAGAATAATAATCAACAATAATACTCTATATTTATATATAGAGAGATTTTATTTCAGGATCTCTTACTATGGAATGTTAAATAATTATTCTGTTTTATAGTTAGGAATAGAACCAATTTCTGTATTATTCCTAGTTTATTGGCTATGAAATGCATAGGGAATAAAGAAAAGTGGGACAAATTACAAAGATGTAACTGATGTGGCTAATCTACACCATCATAATAGTTCAGAACATACCATTTATACACTAATGTTAATTAAAAAATAAACTTCAACCTTGTTTCATCAATAATCATGTAGACCATCAGCTAACTTTGAAATATAGGATGTGCAGAAGTAAATCTGAATTTTCTGTATTTCTTGTAGCTGGTGGAAGAATGCAATAAAACAAAAAAAGCAGCTTCTCTGGTCCATTAACAAGGCTTGTGTCCATCAGGATGTTTCACTCTTTGATCACCTTTGTGAATGTGTCTTATTTTACCACTGATGCTGTTTTATCTTCTGTATGTACCAAGTTGCTATACCTTAAAGCTTCATCTCCCACTTTATTAATAGCTCTGAAAGTCTAATAACATGAAACAATGGCATACACAGAATCGAACCCTCATAATATATTTCCATTCATTTTTGCTAGTGCATTCTTATTCTAGAGAACTTTTTTGCCTTAAGAAAAAGTCATAATAGCGCATTGCTATGGAAACTTCTTAGTCTTCATGTATTTTTCCTACTAGAAAATTTTCATCACCAATTCTGTTGCATTTTCTGTGCATTGGAACTTCACAAGCATGCTTTGTTTTTACTTTTACTGCTGATTTTGACTCTGTTAATATTGTAATACATTCACCCTAAAATAAGAAATTTTTTTCTCCATAAAACATTATTTTTGTATCTAAAGAAATTCAAAGGAGAAAAAAAAAACTACTAGAGTTTCTTTTTAATCTTCATAAGTTCTATTCAAATGTTATGTAACTCATTTCAATATAAGAAAAATTACTAAATGTGATTATAGTTCCACTGGCAAAAAAAAAAAAAAAAAAAAAAATTACACTAAAGTAGTATTTTCCATTTTACTTACGTTTTCCAAAGGCTAAAAATTCTTACCATCAAACCCACTTTCAAGCTTTGTTCTTCCCCCAGGCTTGCAATGAATATGAATAAGTGTCATGAATTGTGCCAACAAACCACTGAAGGAATTCAAACTGCGGAAGTAAGGATGTTTTACTATGCTGCTGTGCCCCTTGCTTCACATAGAGCACAAGCTCTCACGTTCTCTGTGTATGTGTGGGTGGGTTCACATGCACACATCTGTAATGTTCTCAGCTCCACTAAAAAGCATCTTTAGTTCCTGTAGATGATGACGCATGTACAAGATTATGATTCTTCTTGAAATAAACGTATATTTAAGTGAATTAAGGTTCAGAAGGAGACAATAGAAAAAGAGAATTTATCTAGGGAGCCTAATCACAATAACAATTGGCTTAAGATGGTCTCAGAGTAAATACAAATTGATAAGCATTTTTTTCCTATAACGTAAACTATTTTTTTTAAATACATGTATATTTAGATTAGTATTTATAAATTATATAGATATTGATGTATACATAGTTAAGCTTAACATTCTAATATATAAAGATTATCTATGTATAAATCCAAATAGAATATAAATCAACAGATAAATATCTTTTACACATATAAGAGATATTCTGTCAAAGCTAACTGAAAATTAGAATTAAATTTTGCATTATATTTACTAATGAAATACTAAACTTTCCAAACTCAAAGCGTTATGTGGTGGCATGTAGACATAACTGCAGCAATTCATACAGCAGAAACAGTGTAGATGGGCTAATGCCAGCCTCTGTCTCATGTAAGTGTTTCTACCAGAGTATAAAATATGAAGGTCTGAAATATTACCATTACAGGAAGTTCATTGGTACCATTCTGTTTTGGCAATGACTATGCCTAACACAAATGACACAACCAGCAGAAAGACAAACCACTAAGTGGACTGTATTGAATACAGAAAAGTCATTCTGTGAACAATCACTGGGGGTGCAAACAAGTCAATTAGTTCACATGCAATTGACATTACACCCAATAATGACATGGCCCAACTGACAATAGTTGGAACAAAGAGCCAAAATTTCCCACAGATGGAATGGGAAACAACCAGGTCAACAGGTTAAACACATAAGATAAAGGTGCCCACATGGCCAGCTCTCACTCTCCTAGCCTGCGTTTGCAAAGGTCCAAGCTGACCGGGGCCCAGCTCCAGGGAGAGTCAAGAGGTCCTTCCCGAACCAGGAAGCTCTGTGAAGTGCGTCCACTTCACAGGCTGACAATCCTCTATTCCTGCCAGTGGTCCCAGCTTTTATCCCCAAGCAGACACCTGACCTTTGTCAACTCAATGCGGGACCCCTGGGGCTCATTTCCCTTCTGGCTCTCCCTGCAGGGCCGGCCACACCCTGGGGGGAAGCTATAAGGCACACTCACCACCTCTGTATGAAGGGCTGTGGGAGTCACCCATATGGCAACCTTAATTCAGGGGCTCGAGGTTCAAACCCCAGCATTTCACATGTTTACACAAGTTCACATGCTGTCAATGAAACGCTCACTAGTTCTACTTTATATAAAATGTAATTAATCATCTCAAACCTTCAATTTAAACTAATCTTGCTTAAGTTGATCTTGCCAGACCTGATGAAGAACCAGTGAGATGAGCCAGTACCAGTAGAGATTTTTGGGATGGCAACACAAAAAAAGAAGCAGAGACAAACAATCTTTGGCAGCAGCATCTTCAAAAGCTAGTTGTCTGCTAGATGAATGACTTTCTATCACTTTTCTAATGAGGCAACTTCAATTTTTGTGCCTGAGACAGCTCAACATCAAGTACACGTGTGAGCTGGTTTTAAGAAAGCTATCTCATGTAATGCTTTTAGAGCTGTCCTGATCTGCCTATTTAATGCCAGAATCCATGGCTGTATTAGCCAAACAGCAGCTTCTGAAATCATCTGACTACTCCCTCCCCTTCTGCTAGATACTCCTTTTGCACTTACCTTTAACTTGCTTGTACCCTGATAGACTTTTTCTGTGTGGACTGTCGTTCTTCCATGTATAGCTGGATTTCCTCCTTTTCATCTTAAGGATGCAGCACTGCTAATAAGTGTCAAAAATGCTTTAAGTGTAACATTGAGATCAGACCACAGTATCACAAAACAAAAGTTTTCCCATGTAATTTGAGAAACCCTTTTGAAACCTGTTAAGCCTTGGCTTAACCTATGACTCCGAGGAGGCATTTTGCTGTAGAACGGGTGCAGCACCAAAGTGATTTTGGAATTGTTGACACACAGAAAATCAAGCACCAAGATTTACATAATGATAGGTTTGGGTAGCAGTTGAAAAGCAGCCCTGGAGACTTTGGGAAAATAGAGAGAGATGCCTATATACTTTACAAGACCTGGGTCAGCCAGTTTAAAATGCCAAGCTCAAAAAGTACCTTAAAAAGATTATATTTACAAACTTGAAACTTGTAATTATGGAATTAGTTCACCTATGGACTACTCCAGATGAAAGAGCTGGCCAGATTAAAAAGCATAAGTGGAAGGACAAAAAAGTTGCCTCTATGAATAGAACAGATTCCTTTTATTCATAACAGATTCTTGGAGCACTTGGGAAATTGTTAAACAAAGAAATCAGGTGAGGTGACCGAGCATGTAACTTGTATGTCTTCAGCTGACTGCTTGCCCAATATAGAATGACATTATCACTAACAGGCAGAGCAGCAGCCAAAATCCTCCGTCCACTACCACATCACACACCAGAGATCCAAAGTGCCAGACAACCAGGGGGAAGAACAAGTCAATGCACTCACGCACCACAATGGACATGAAGAGGGGAGCAAGCCAGCCAAGTGGCCAAGCCATAGGAAATAGTAGCAGCTGGGCCATGAGCCCAGCTATAGAGGAGGGACTCAGAGGCAGACATGAAGAGGGGAGCAAGCCAGCCAAGTGGCCAAGCCATAGGAAATAGTAGCAGCTGGGCCATGAGCCCAGCTATAGAGGAGGGACTCAGAGGCAGATTCATGTGGAAGGTGGAGGCACCTGGTGGTGATCTCCTAATCAGTTCCCACCCAAGGCTGGCCAGACCCTGGGTGAAAACCAGTCAGGAGGGTCTTTCTTGCCTGGTTGTGGACATCACCCATATGCCAACCCTCATTCAGGGCTGGGGCATTAAACCCCAGTACTTCAGTACCCATGGATACTTTTTCATAAAGTTGTAACATTGTACCTTTAATAAAGATGTTATGTTGCTCAAAATATTAAGATCAGAAGAAATTTTGTGAACATAAATCTATCAGGCTCATTTTAGAGTTCTGAAATCATTACCTTTATTGCTGCCTAAAGACATAATGTATCACTTGCAGTTGAAGCCAGCAGTGGTATTTCTTTTGCATCACTTCCAGGCTTTGCTTCAATTTTTATACTAATGTATGTACTACATGTCTTTGAATTAAAAATGATTAATGTATAATGACAAAAAAAGTGCAGTGCATGATACAAATTGGGATACTTTTAGGGTAGATAATCTAAGTTTAAGAAATGCGATACTTCATAATGTTGTTTTAATCACAGAGCAGTTGGTGGAATCTGGGACATCACATTCTTATGTTGTTTTTGTTTTTTTTTTTTACATTGTTTCATATATAGTAATGACCAGTAGAAATTAATGGGAACTTTTAAGTGATGTGAGATCACCCCCCACAGGAAATATTGTAGAATGCAGAATCCCTTGATACCCTGCAAGTTCCAGTAGTACTTCCATGCACTGCTATACTTTTCCAAATACTGCATATCATTCTTCACCTGTGTTACATCTTGTTCAGTTTTTCTGTGTTTACCAATCTTGTGAAAGACAACAGCCCTTTCAAAACAGTGAAGTCTACTTAGCCCTTCCATTCCAAAATCTCTCAAAAAAATATGTTTTTTAAAATAGATAGAGAATTGTGACATGGGATTTTTCCATATTGCACAATATTTGCAAGCTCATTGGTCACAGCCTTCATCAATTCACACCCACACCCACACACCCACACCCCAATATAAGTCTTGTAGAGGATAAACTTGTTTGGAAAATCAATTACTGACCTATTTCTGTGTCTTTTTTTTTTTTTTCTTTTTCTTTCCTTTTTTTTTTTTTTTTTAAATGATATATATTTCTCTCCACGCTTTGCCTTTAAATTAGTTCATTTAAAAGTGCAACAATATGTATTTTCTAAATTCATAGCAGGAGTGATCCATGACAAGATGTCTTTTCTCTCATGTAAGATTAGATAGGAGGCAAGTAAAAAACCATATATTTCCATTCCCCAATAAAAAACCTGGGGATGAGGAATCTTTGTGTTAACTTCAGAAAGAAAAACCTTTAGTCTAGGTAGTACTGAAGCTGCTTATCCTCTCCCAATCCTTTTTGTTGGGCCACCCCATGGAAATATATATATATATATGTATATATATATATGGCACTGCCTGATCATGTCATAAAAGCCTTTAGGTTTGGTAAGATATAAAGGATAGGTAAAAGCAGAAATTAAAGGGAAAAAAAAAAAAAAGGCAAAGAAAATGCATATGTCCTTATAGATAAATGGCTGTAATTTGGAATCTGAGTTGCAGCGAAGAGGTAAGCAAAAATTCTCTACAGGTGTTTATCTTCTACAGAGGAGAGGTTAATCCCCAGAAAAATACCTTTAAAAGGCATAGTTATTGTCACTTTGTTTTAATGATATTAGCAACATCTCATTTTCTCCGTTCTTTGCCCCTGCTCAGCCCATCACTGTACATGACTGTTTACCATTCTCTAACCTAACCTTTTTTTTCTTTATACCCATTGCTCCATCACTCTTCCTAGAAGTGACCCAGAGCATACAACACCAGTCCCTTTTTAATGTATTTGTCCTTTATATTCTTTCTGTTCCATTTGAGAATATTTCTGAAGTCACTGTCCTCTTAGAAGTCTGTCCCATACACCTGGAAAACAGTAACAGACATTGGCTTTTTTTCCAGTTCATTTCTAGAGCTTTTTCTCTGGGCAATGTCTTCTAGCTGTAATTGCATATATGGCTCTCCCACGACTAAACCACTGCAGCGTCTTTCTGAGATGTGTAACAGTCTAGTATTTCAAATTATTCTCTTCCAGCAGACTAATCATAGCAGTTACTATTTAATCTTAGCAGTTGCTATTTGTCAACCCAGTTCCTGTTTTTAAACAAGATCCATGATCACCTTTTAGCAAGGTACCCGTGACTGCTTGGTAAAGATAGTGGTATCACTGTGTACCTCCTGTCATGATTTCTATGACTTTCCTCTGTTCTGTATCTTGCAGGGACAGTGAGCAGGAGACCTTGATTCATGTAGAAATACAGTACACATATATCAAAGCAGTGATTCTGAAATATGAATTGTTCAGATATTGGTATCCTGCAGTCACTGATGCCATATACAGGAGATAGAAGGCAGCAGCTGGGGCTTTACACCAATCCCTGAAACAGTCTGGAGTGAGGTAGGGCACTGGCTCCATCTTCCCTTCTCACCTGGAGCCTGCACATAGCTGCTGCCAGTTCCAGAGCAACTGTCACCCCTCCGCAGGAAGAGAAGCAGCAGGTTTCCATGGACTCCAAAGAAGAGACAATGAAACATGTCTGTGGCAGGTGTGAGAGAGGCAGCTATTAGTGCTTTTTGACATCTCTTTTGGCACTAGCAGGTTACACATCATACTTCAAGACAACTTCTAATACAGATTTGAATGAATATGGTTTATTATTGTTAACATTTCATTCTTTCCTTTGAACTATCAGACCATTGATCATCTCATGATTCAGTCCTCCAGTTTATGCCTAGTAAACTAGTGTTATTTTTTGTCTGAATTTCATAGAGGTATGTATTTTGAAGGGCAATACGCATATGTCATCTATAACAAAATAACTGTGGGGTTTTTTAATCGTCAGTGTTCATAAATTATATTAAAAGAAAAATTTTTGGAACAATTTATTCTTTTTATTTTTTTTAATATTTTAAATATTTTCAAAAGCCTTGGATTGCTGTCCCACCTTCAAGCAAGAAAACCTTCACAATTAAACTTATTAGCAAAAAAACCCTTAAAAACATAAAATCATAGAATCGTTAAGGCTGAAGAAAACCACTAAGATTATCAATATCTTTGATTAATACCAAAGATGACTTTTTATAGTTACCACTGTATGTTTGGTTTTTTCCTTAACTCTGTGAAAAAGAAAAAAAAAAAAATCACTAAAACGTTACGAAAACATTAACATTCAAAATTATGTATGATACTATTATGACGACTTTGGAAGAACAGAAGGCTAGAGATAGCTGACAAAGTGTAGATTAAATTTATTTAACCTGTCAGTTCAGGCAATGTTTGCATTGCTGAATTTTACTGACATATCTAACAGCAAGAAAATAGAAGAAGACAATGAATTAATTGAAAATTAGATGACTAGATGATGCATTGAAGTTCCTGCTTAGAATTCTCAGAAAATTACTGTCAGGTGGTCGTGACATTGCAAGTACAACCATAAAAATTCTTTTCACAGTTGTGAGAAACTTAGAAGCTACCATTATCTACCAAAACTAATCTGATTATTTATATTTTGGAATCTTCTTTTTCTATCTTTATTTCCAGCTATGTATTTTCTCCTCATACATCTAAAATGATCCTTCACCTTTCAAATATGGATGAAGAAGCCAATGGTTTCTTGAATATCATTTCCATTATAACTAAACTTGCATTTTCTTTGGTGATTTCAAGACAAAAATCCTTCATATATACATTACAGTATTTCAGTAGAAAGCCTGTTAGAAGCTTGAAGAGAAACAAATTTTCTGGAATTAAAGAAGATTGCTTATTTATCTAGCTCTTTTTGAAAGTAGTTTAAATCTTTTCCAGGGAAGAGCTGAAAAATAGCTTGCTTTGCAAAGTATGAGACAATATTTACAGTATCTTGGTTTCCAGTCTAAAATTACACTCCCTAATCAGTACACGAAATTCAACCTGTTTATATTTTTCTGGTCTGGTGATGTAATTGAAGTGTGGAAGAGTTTCTGTTTCCTGCCCAAAAGTGAATTTCACCTTATCTTATTTCAAAGCAAACTATTCATACATAACTTTACAAAAAGATTGAAAACAACCAGCATGTGTCTATGGAGCTGTCTTACTTTCTAAGAAGAGGTTAGATACATACGTACAATAACAAAAGAAAAATTGATTCTGTGTAAGTCTTGCTGAAACTGCTTGGAAAGCTGCTTTTCAGTGTTTACCTCCTACTCTCTGAAGATAAAAAGACTGCTTTCTAGAAGAAGATTGTCATCAGGGTCCCGTGTGATCCTTTTTCCCCTCATTTCTATGGCTACATATTTAATATAGCAGTGAACTGTCAAGGAAATCTAAAATTGTGAAAATCTAGAAATATGAAAATAATCCAAATAATTACTTCTTCACTTTTATTATTTTTATACATATGACTTCTTTAACACTATGAGTGTCACTGTCCACTGACTACAATAACTATAAAGTAAAAAGGGAAAATTATACTGCATTAATAAAACATAGAAAAAAATTTAAACTGATGTCACCAGTTTGTCTACAATATAACATCAAAGGATATATACCCCAAGACATATGCATTATGCAACTTTGACATGAAACTGGAAACCTCTATTAATGAATGTTCCTCTATGGAAGTTCACTCCTACAAAATGTAACAATAATTTGTAGTATAAAGTGGCAGTGATCTTCTGAAATGAAAAGTGCACTGTTTCAAACTCTGGTTGCAACTTCAGCTATCAACAGCAAGAAAACACTTAAATAATATTTTCTGTTTCTCAGAGGACAAACTGTTTTTATCTTAGTAAAAGATTTCTATTTCTATTTCACTCTTAGAGAAAAGATATTCTGCTGGAGTATGTTTCCATTACGCTTCTTTCTGCCCATTTCCAAAGTAACAATTTTAACTGCTTGCCTTCATGTCAGATATGTGAGCTGCAGATTCTACATAACAACCTGAGGATGATGGCAAGGGTTTCACACTTGGTTCCAGACAGCAGTGAGGCAGACTCTTTAGGATGAGGATGTCAGGAAGATTGTTCCCTCCAAAAAAGACAAATGCTTCAGATTGCTACTTCTCAGATGTTTGAAGCTGCACCAGCCCCTGCCCATGTAGAGTTCACATTCATGAAGCACCTCGAAAAGTTGTAAAGTGTGCCCTGATTCAGAGGATGACCTTGGTTTATTTACAAGTTCAGAAAGAGCAACCTTATTTAAGTTTGGGCCCATAACTGAAATATTCTTCTGTATGTTACAGTTAATAAAAACCTAACAGAGCTTTGGATCATAGCTGTGCAAATAAAAGATTTTTAAAAGACAAATAATCATATTATCACCATTATCATACAACGGAATCAAGCATTTGGGATGCAAATTTCCAATTTCAGTGCTCTGGAAACAACTTGGCCTCCATAAGGAGATACTGTCTCCTTGTAACTGAATGTATTTACCACCTTAGGGTTCAATTACAGCTATCATCTTGAAATTGGAGTGATCCCTGAAGAAACTTAAAATGATGGATACTGTAGAATATTAGATCATAAAGGGCATTTGTTGGTCATTGAAACCATTCCCTTGCTAGTGCTAGAGTAGATAACCACATCACATAATACATTAATTAAGTACCATTTTGAAAGAAGTTACTTTTATGAGGTTTGTTGTTTCTTCTTCCGTCTCTCCCTCTTGCTGTGACTCATCCTTCCCCTTCTCTGTACTGCAAAACCCAAATTCTCCAAAAAGAAATCAGTTGTGGTCTGATCTTGAACATTTAAAACAGAATTTTCAAAAAAGTTATTTCTTCGTAAAGTGTTTGCTTCCTTAAGTAATTGTTTAGATTAATTAAAAAAAAAAAAAAAAGGAAGTGAGGAAAATAAACTGAGGACAAATATATCTGTTTAGCTCTGTCTTCTATGTCTCATTGTTATAGTCTTCTAAGATGGATTTAATGTCTTTTTCCATCTTTCTCAGAACCTTTTTTTTCTTTACTGATTTTCCCTGACACTACAGTTTTTTTGAGAATACATTTTTCTTTCAGCCATTACTAATTAGCACTGCAAAATTTTAACTTAAGTAAAAATTAAAAATGAAGGAATAAAATAATATCTTATACAGAGCATCAGATTGCATCTGATTCATCTCATTACATACATCATAGAAGTATGAAATTGATCCACCCATGGTTTTATCAACTGTGTAAAATTATTACTAACAGCTAGTTGGCTAGTAAACTTAGATTAGGAGCTGAAGCTCAAGTTTTCACAGACTTTTATCTGCATGTCCAACAGTCACTACTATTTGAGCATATCATATATATAGAGGTCCTGTTATAAATATGCATATACATAAATGTAACTAAGGATAAATATGCATAAGCATAACAGATATAACAAATATTTGACATTTTTAGCTTTTATATTTTCTTTTAATTGTATATCATTATAAAGTATAATCAAAGCTTCAGGTTTTTTAATAGCAGAAATAATACCCTAATTTCCTGTGAAAAACCTAGTTTGTCTGAAAGCTAATTTTTCTCTAGAAAATTTTTAGCTAGTTTTAAGATGGAATTGGAAAATTTTCAAGTGTCTGCTGTATGTCTGAGTAGTAAATTGGCTCTACATACTATGCTACTACTGTTGTAGCTGACAGATGCACATATATTTAAATTTGTAATATCAGTCATGGTGTTAGACCTCAGTAGACACACCTGAAACATACACTTAGCATCAACTTTCACAATACTATGTGGTAAAATGCATTTCCTCAAGCAAAGTGAAAAATTTTCAAATATAGCCACAGTTATAGTATGTACAAGCTATTTTGGAAATTTATCCCAACAATGTCTAATATGCAAGGCATATTGTAATATAAAACCATGCAACGTTTTTGTATTTAAAACCATAAATATTTATATACTCTTATAATTAATAGTCCATGTGTTTTCTTTTTCAAGAACAACAAACCATTGAAACACAAATAATTTTCATGCCTGGATGAATGATATGCCTGTCTTTTTATATGAAATTAAATCTGGCCAAATAATTTCCCCAAAATATCAGTCATTTTCATGGATTAATTCAAGTAACTTCAGCAGGTTCATTTCACTCTTTTAGAAGTGGTTAGATTCAAGTGTGCTCCAAGTTAAATTTTGTAGCACATGTGGAGAATTGCAAAGTTCATCTGATTTTATGAACATTTTGTTTTGCAAATGCCAAACTCATTGTGTTTATTGTTATGAGTTTCTTCCTCTTCTATTGTTTTCTAAATGTCTAAATAGACTATGTAAAACCAGGCTATATTATACTAATCTTCAGAGAAAAGAAAACCTTTCTTTACAGTGTAACTTATTCTACGTTTTCCTATTCCACAGTGTAACCTATTCTACACATATTTCTGTTGAAACTTCATGGATTCTCTACATAGAAACTTAGCTGTGGTGGATATCACCTTCAAAAAAAGACAAAGCCAAATAGCATAACTGTGGACCACAATATCTTATAAATGATCTGTTGTTTGAGATTAGACTTCTTCCAAATAACCTACCAGTACTGCAAAACAAAAATAAAAAAATATACAAGTGTTTCAGCCATATGCTGCAGTGTCACAGTTTACACAACAGCTCAAAAAATGAGAAGAGACAGATGAAAAGCTATATAAAATAAAATAATGGTACAAGCCACCACAGAAATTGTCAGGAAAGCAGAAGGATTCTCATTCTTTTGATACATCGTGGTCAAGATATAAGGCCAAATGTAGGTTGCTGTGTTCAGTACAGAGATCAATTTAATAGACCATAATGATGTGATCATGCTTGCTCTTAATCCAAATGAATCTGAGCCACTCAGCTTATTCCCCCGCTTAGGTAAGAAAGTCATCTGAGTGATTAAGCTCCCTCATGTATTGATTTGATTTTTCCACATATAGTAGGATAAAACATGAGTATGATCCTGAGTTACATGCTACATCTTTTGCTCTGGGGCACTACAGCTTGCTATGAACTTCAACCTAGCAGATAAAAACATAAATTAATTGTAATTGAAAGAAGAATCTCAGAAAGACATATTTCTTTTTGTATATAGTTTAATAAGTCAGAAAAGACAGCTCAAAATGGATTGGATTGTCAATGCAAATTGACCCTTAGAAACAAATGGAGTCACCAAAAAAAAAAAAAAAAAAAAAAAAATCTGTGATTCAGGTTGAACTCTGAGTGAGACCAAATGAGATAGAAGGAAAAAATCCACTGCATGTGCTGGGAACCAGTAAAATGAAAAAGGTTATACTTTTGTGGCATTTTTAATAATGGTTGAAAAGATGAGCAAAAATAACAGAGAATATAAGTCTGTGCATAAAATATGTGTAAATAAAAAATTCTCAACAAAATCAAGTAAGCTCTTTAACAAAACAGTGACACCTTCATTTATAGAACTATTTTTTTTGTTTCAGCAATCTTCATTAAATAAACCCACATCATAGTAGTAACTATGATTAGTAATAATTAGTAGTAATTAGTAAAACAAATTGTGAGAGCATCTATTGGTCTCCAGGCCACATAGTACATTAAGGCTGATCTCCATCCTGGCAAAGACTAGAGTAGGCTGGGCAAGCACTCTCAATATTGTGTAAGTCTTCAGCAAGGTCTTTTCAAAACTCCTTGTGGTATCCCTATGAACTTAAAACTTATTTTTTACTGTACCTATGTTTCCAGTAATGTCATGAGTAATTAAGAGCAAGCTGTCATTTGAGGGAATTGGGTACACAACTATTTTATAATAAGCACAAGACCTCCATGGATGAGCATGAAGGACTAGTGAGAGTTAAAAGAGCCAAATGTTTGAGAATAAGCCATAAAGTCTACAAAAAAATGATCTTTAGAGAAATTTAAACCAAAACAAAGACTTGTCTAAATGGGAGCTAGTTGATTTGCTCTGAAAGAAAGCTTGGAAGTAATGTGATACACATGAATGTGGATTAGGAGCAGAGAAGAAGCTGGACTGACCCTGATGGCAGAACTGATCATGAAGTAGCCAGAAACTCCCATTTAACTGAGAAGTAGAGATCCATTATTTCATGATGGGAAGGGAATTCTCCTGATATGCCACTGTGTGTGTATCTACACTTGTGATTTAGTGCTTTGGAATAGCTCTTTTTAGGTGTAGATTTGCTTTATATTTATGCCTGGATTTGCTTGCTGTGCACTGCAGAACACTGCTGTGTAGCTCGTGGCTAAGCCAAAACTGAAATTGAGCATCAATGCACTATCTAAAGATCACCACTTGTAATGTAGATAAATGACCTTACAGCAGTTTGCTCTCTACATGTGTGCAGTATTTTAGCAATGACAGCAAAACAGTCTGGGTTATCTGTACAGAAGTCTACTTTGTATTGCCCGTTAAGTACAGCTGCACAGTGTATACCTACAAGCAACAGTTGGTGCAAATTTCTTTGCTTCTAAAGATATATTCTGAGTGGATGGTCCTTAAAACCATAATGGAAAGAAAAATCTTTCTACTTGCTTCTTTGTATAGAACTAGTCAGTAATGCAGGTGCATCTTATGTGGTTATATTTGAAGTATGAATGATATTTTTAATGATAATGTGGCTTTAGAATAGAGTAAGGAACAATATAAACATTTTGTTTTCATTCTTAGATCTACTCAGAACTATAGGAATGAACCCTTAGTTGTTATAGAAAAATGTCTGCTAAAAAAATTGAACTGGATGACGTCATTTGACATTTCTCCATGTATAAGTAAAGTTTGAACAAAATTTACATATTCTGATGTAATTACAACTGGCAAACATCTTAGCAAAATAGAGGACAAAGGCATTCTTCACAGAAAGACATCCAATCATAAATATTTCATAAAATACATGTTTTTGTAATCTGGCAGACAATTTACTGGTTGCTGAACTAGTTTTCCCATGTTCTGAATCCAAGGCAGTATTGGGAACCTTAATTCTATCAAAGACTTGCTGAATTTAACAGTCTGACTTTACAACACACAGGCTGGATTATCCAGGCCCAGTCTAGTTCTGTCAGGACTTCAATACTTCCATACTGCCATACTTTTGTCTGGCCAGTAATCATATCCCTTTCTCTCTTTTTCTTTCTTTAGCAAAGAGATGGTGTTGGGGTCTGACTATCTCTTAAAATAGTTTCTAACTTTGCAACAAATTCTGCAGTCTCTTCACACTCAAATGCATTTCATTTTAGCCCTTTGCTCTCTCTTCCAGCACATATTCCATTTATCCCTAATGGTGAATTTACAGCTTTTTTTTTTTTTTTTTTTTGCATTTCTATTAATTGTGTTTTGCTTGAGACCATATAGTCTGAAAACTCCTAAATTAATAAATTCCTATGAATTGTGAAGAGAAAAAATGTCAGCTAGAGATTGTTCCTTTATGAAATGAAAAGAAACCGATAATAAACTTGCTATAGAAGAAGAGAGTTTGATGTTCAGTCTTGAGCCACTGAGCTGTATTGCCCCACATAAAAACATGAAATAGCAACTAAAGAGAAGCACCGTAGCCATGCTGATAAATATTAAATTAATGTGCTAACTGCTTTTGTGGAATTACAGTGTTCTTCTATGTGTTATCTTTATCACACCAAGACCTGCATAAAAATAAAAAATGTCATACTCTAATATACTTCTAGTCAGTTATACAGTTTATTTTTCTGTCCCCTAGAGTTCACAGATTTAATAACTGTCCTTTATTCTTGCCTCAATTCTCCATCAGCTTTCTGTTGTGCTTTCCTTCTCCCTCGACTTGCAGGAAATGCTTCATCATCCTATAGCAATCACAACAGAAAAAAATGAAAAAGAGTGATATCAACTGCTATTTAGAAGTGTATGAGGGTAAAGAGACCACTTCAACGGACAGAGAAAAAAAAATGTTCTTTGCCACTCACCACATACAGTTTAACCTATTTAGACATTCACTGCCTAAATTAATTGGAGAGTTTAAACTGAAATTTTTTAAGATTCTTATTAAATCTGCTTCAGATTTTGTGTGAAAAAAATATAATTTATCCTTGATTAAAAATAATAGGGTTATTTGGGAGAAACTGCTGATAACATAAAAATTATTTTTCATCTATTTAATACGTAATATGATGAATTTTTGCCTTTTTGTTTTAGTTTCTGTGACTATTATTAAGTATGGCTGCAGATCTCAATATAATCTCTAAATGACAGGTATGATGTCATTAATATTGGTGTCTGCTTCTTCCAGAATGTTCACAAATGAAAATGAACTGAAGTTCCTGCAGATTGAAAGCACTAAAAAAAAAAAAAAAAGTACCTTTGCTAGGACCACCTGCTGCTTTGCCAGATGTGTGCTTTGGTGGACATATGTACAACCACTAGGAACAAAGCCCTGATCCTTTGAAGTGCTGAGCAAGGTTCATACCTGAATCAGTAGCTATGTCCTTTACAGCTGTGAAGTCTCAGCTCAGATTACCACTGGCAACATATTTCTGTACATTTAATGTCAATACGGGCTCAACCCAAAGTAATTTTAAATTAATGTAGATCTTTCCAGAGATTTCCATGGGCCTTGAAAACAGAGAAATCCTGTATCTTTATGCATTTTGAAAGAAGGGTCCTTGATGAAAGCACAGAAACATAGGAGATGCTGAAGTACTATTTGGCTAAATGAAAAAAGAGAACCAGCAGAGTGTAAAGAATGAAAAAATAGTAGATGTGGGCAGGTGGAACTCTGAGAAGACTGATGGAAGGGGATATGGGAATGAATCAAGGGACGCAGTGCTGTCTTAAACTTGGGAAAAACTGTTGATACCAGAACTGAGCTACCAGCTAGATCTAAAGTTGAGGCTGTTGAAAAAGGATATCAACTTTTTCTAGTTGGAATAGAAGACAACATGAAAATTCAAGCAAAAACAGAACTGGGCCTACAGTATGGGAGATAAACCAGACAATATATACAACCTAGAGGAAGAAGCAATGTGCAGTACAGGAAATACCTTTATTTCAGGCTTGAGTTGAATATGTTGCATGCTATTGAGCTCAAATCAGGATGTCAGCCACTACAGGAAGAAAATGCGGTATCTAGGAATTTTAAATGTAATCTGACCATATAAACAGTAGCTCCCTTTTCTGTCAAGTCCAGCATTGTTTTAAATTTCTAATCAAGAAGAAGCTACTGTAGAGATCTGGCAGCAATTGTTAAGACTTTGAAATTCCAGGACTATTTTTTTTGACAGACACTTTTTTTTCATGTTATAGTAACTTGTATTACCATAACATAGGTTGACCAGAAATGTGTAGGATTTTTTTTCCCCCAAAACCAATTAATTTTTAATCATTCTTGAATGTATTTTCCATCCAGGTAAATATCAATTCATAAGACACTGACTGTCATTAGAATTACTTTTATTCCATCTCTTATTCCTTCCATACGTTCACAGAAAGCAGGTTCATGCTGTTGTTTGAGGTAGACTTTCAAATTCCAAGACTGGACACATTTGGTGCAATTTCACTGTTTTAATAGATTGGACTATCAATTCAGATTAATTTCAATTCTTACTAAAGAGCTAACATAAAAGGGGAATCACAATATTCTAAAATGGCTGGATGAACCCGTTCTAGTGACAGATTTCACAAATGATACAGAACAATTATTTTGATGAAAGGAAAATAGAAACCCGCAGTAACCTGATGCAGGAGAAAGGTAGGTTTCTAGTTAACATGTCCATACAGTTTTCAGAAGACTTCTCTTTGATCCTTACCTCTGTTAGAAGTTTCCTTTGTGACCTTAGGCAAGTCATTTAATTTCTTTGTGCTTCTGTACTCCTCATGTAAAATGTTTTCTTTCTCACATCATCATTTTTCATCACCACAGAACTGGCAGAATTCATCCTAACTGTGCAAACTTCCAGCCCTATGAAAGTGCCAACATGTCTAGCTAAAATAATAACATTTTAATTGAGTGGGAAAATAAATTGGAATACACAGTACCTAGGGCATTTCCACTGCTAGCAAACAGGCTATCACTGTCCCTGATAATTACTTCAGATTGTACATTGACATCTACTGCAAGAAATAAAACAACAAAAAAAGAGCAAGTGTCAAGAAATTTACAAAACTAAAATAAATAGGATACTTTGAATGGCTGTGTTTACTGAAAATGTAGATTTTTTTTTTTTGTTTAAAAGATGTATATTATACTTTCATTAGGTTATCAATCCATTTTTATTAAAGAAAAAAATAGCTTATGAAAATTGTTAGTTCATTTATTTTCTACTAGTCTATAATTTGATGTGCGACATCAATTGAGTTGTCCCACTAGACCTTAGTGTTTTCCTGATAGGGAATTCATGACACAACAGTGAAAAGAGAAATGTCCTCACAAGGTGTACTGAATAGATAAAGTAGCTGTAGGCAATGTTATAAATACATTTTCTTACATGGGTAGAAGTTGTTTGAGTTAAAAAAAACCCTTTACTTCTTAAAGCTTTGTACTCAGATGTACATACATTTTGATTTTTTCATATCTTACACCATCTTATTCTACCACTGTCACTGGGAAACAAACAAGCACATTGTTACACGCTCAGGAGGGAGCCTTCTTTTTTGCGGTTTGTGTGCCCGTAACCTCAGTGGACCCTGGAATCCACAAAGAGTCTCCTTGTGCTGCCACATGCTCAATGCAGATGGCATCGGCAGAGAATACATTGGCAGACACACACAAGCCCATATTTAGCATGTGCAAACAACATTTTTTTAGGAGTTTGTAAGTCAGCCAAAGGCAGGTGTCTTTCACACAAATAACAAAATAGGTATCTGACCTCATGTTTGTCCTCTCTTCTATTTCTCCAGCTCCCCAATTTCAAGTCTTTGCTTAAAGTATGAAAACGCTAGATTTCTTAATTCAAATGATGTGATTTGTTTCATAAAAAAAGAACAATTCTTCTGTTTCCAAAGAATAGTTGATCTGTTTTAGCTGAAAATTAAAAGCTATGTTTAGTCTTCAGCCAAAAATGCCACTTTCAATCCAACAAACAGCATAATAGAGAGGATAACCACACTGTAAATTTAGCTCACAAATGTTCTTTAAAATTTATATTTGAATTTACATTTAACAGCTTCAGTAGAGATTATCCCTAATGCATTCTAGTTATTTCACAATAAGTTTCCAAAAGTTTCAAAAGAGGCAAGGGAACGCTGCGCTCTATCCAGATTGAGGGTTGGGTACCATCCATTTTAAAGTAGTGCATAATAAAATGTCAAAGCAATATGTGATGTTTCAATAAAACAAATGCCTGAAGTGTCCTATTGATCCTGCTTTGACTTACAAACTTTCTTTTCAAAACCAGCATTCATATCTGTTTGTGGTTTTTAAAGTAAAATAAGTATATATTTTAGTTAAACATTTTACAGGCAAATGAATAATCTTAAATTCATGTATCCTCAATTATACTTGTGCCAATAACTGTTTTGAACAAGCATCTTCATAATGGCTTCTTATTAGATAACAGTCACCAGTGAAGAGTAAACAAACATCTAACAAACACTAAACAACAATATAACACCAAAGTAATTCTTCAGTTACTCAGCTGTTGCATCCATCGATTTTTATTAACTCAGTTTAGAAAGATGTAATCTATATTGTGTGTTTTTAGTTCTAAGAAAAGAAAATCAGTATGCTCATGAGTCCTTACTAGATTTGTCAATTTGAAAAAACTAGTGGAGATGAGGAATTAAGAGAATGAGGATTCAAATGTAATATTGTGATTAAATGCCTTTTATTTCCCTTCCTCTCTGCTTCTCTTTATGTCAGAATATATGCTTGGGAAGAAATATATTTTTTTCTTATATTGAGCAACATGTTGAAAAAATCAAGAAGTTAATATACTTATTTCAACGTATGAATTTGTACCTTACTTTGAGCATATGCGATATTTCCTATTCCCACTAGAGATTCTTGTGATAATATCTGCTCATAATTTATACGCCAAACTCACCTAAAGATTAGTTTCACATATGGAAGTACAAAGTTAGAAGATTTTTTTTAATCAGATGAAGTAAAAAGTTAATCACATTTATGTACATGCTTGGGTGAAATACATTTGGGTGAAAACATGGCTCCAGCAACATCAAACTGTAAAATTTTCATCAACGTGGTCAGTAATTTCAATATTTAACACAACAGCTATTAGGAACCACTATTTCAGTTGGAAGAAAAAAAAAGAAGAATTATATATGTCCTCTTGCATGTGTAATACAGATAAATCAATTTTCAAACATTTTCATTCATTTTCCATGTGAGCTAGGACACTAGCTAATAGAATGTTTCATTTCAGAGATATCAAAATAGGAAGTTGAAATGGACAGTAAAATGTCTTTTCACTAGAAATATACTGAAAACAAGCCTTATTTGGAAAATAGTTGCTTTTGAGTAATGGATATTTATGAGTGGACATTCAATCAAAACATCCTCCAAAGCATATTACAATTTAGGTCATGTTTCAAATAAATATCCTTAAAGAGCTGTGTATGTTGTTATGCCACAGTATGGGGTCAGGGCAGCCCCCAGAACCGTAACAGACACTCTCTGTTAACCCCCTCCCCCCGCCCCTGAAAGGGAGAGAGAAAGGGAATAAGGGAGAGAGACTTGTTGATTAGGAAAGAAAACAGTTTTAATACTACCCCTAGTGATAATAGTAATAGTGGTGATAAATTAGACTATGTACAAATATATACAAAGTTAGTCCCAAACCCAGCTCCCCCCTGATGGCAATACATCACCATCACCCCTGACTGGGGAGCAGCCCCCGGGGAGAGGGTCCCAGGCTGGACTCAGCCACAGATGGTGACTGGGCACTGGAGCTGGATTCTGGAACTCAATTCAGGAACACAGGACTCTGGATCAAAGGCAGGGTGGATGAAGTCCTCCTCGGGTGCTGGGCAATGCAGCAGGAGCAGCCAGCAGCT
>NW_008605105.1:0-967 GCF_000691845.1 Merops nubicus | reverse complement strand
GGCTTGCCCCTCCTGACCCTCCAGCTTTACTGGCTATGCCAGCTGTGGGATGGAACACTCCACTGGTGAATCTTGGGGTCACTTATCCTGCCCACTCCTCCCCACAGGTGCAGGGTACTCTCTGCCCCCCTCCGTGTGGGATCCAAGCTTAGCAGTGGCCTTGGTCTGCACACCGACCCCTGGCAGTAACTTTAAACATGGAGTGTTATCACTGCTAAAGCCAGACAGTTTATGAAAACTCTGCTAACTCAGACAGAGCAGTTAATTAGAAGAGCTTTAGCTAAAAAGTGAAATCACTGAGCAGAACAAGCTTTATTTATCCCAAACCAGGACACATTATATATACCTTACCACTCTCAGGATACATGTACATGGTATAGTACAGAACTATGTAGAGACTCTTGAGGCAGCTTCCTAAATGCAAAGACAGAATGAGCATTAGTGTGGCTGTCTCACTGGATGAACATATATACCCTACTTTTTAGCAAGCATTATTCTGCCCACGGTGATATCATGCAGTTTTGTAGTTACAATCAGACCAGAGGTGGCAACCAGCAATCAGGAACCTATTCCTGGCTTCCCGATCTTGTCTTAGGAGCAGAAGCATGCTCTGGGGCGCATATCTGATAGCTAGTTCTCTGTTTTCTCTACAAGACCATCACTTACTGGATGAGTAAAACACCTACATTATGTATTTTTCATCTAAAATGAAATACATTTCTGAACATTTTAAAATGTCTATAGATCTCAGAAAATTGAAAGATACAGCTGAAATACTCATAGAATCATAGAATGATGAATGTATGTATGGGACCTCCATAGGTCATCTAGTCCAATCAACCCACCATAAGCAGGGACATCTCCAACTAGATCAAGCTACTCAGAGCTTCATCTGGCCTGATCTTGAATGTCCCCAGAGATGGAAACCACCTGTTTGGGGAACCTATTCCAGTGGTCTATTACCCTC
>NW_008605104.1:11270-25087 GCF_000691845.1 Merops nubicus | reverse complement strand
GAATCACTTTGGCTGGAAAAGACCTTTTAAGATCAGGGAGTCCAACCGTCAACCCTACTCTACCATACCCTACCAAATCCACCTCTTAAGTCATACCCCCAGGCACGACATCTGCCCGGCATTCAAACACATGCAGGCATGGTGAGTCAACCACTACCCCGAGCAGCTTGTTCCAATGCCTGACAACCCTTTCAGTGAAAAGTTCTTCCTATATGTCCAGTCTAAAACTTCCCTGGAGGAGCTTAAGGCCATTCCCTCTTGTTCTATCACTAGCTACTTGTGATAAGAGTTGTTCTGCAGGGCACAATTATGCCCCAAAACCGTTTTCTTGTGAGTGGTTGTGTGCCGCTTGGCTAGTAACACTTGTAACCTCACAACGGTAAGGAGGAGTTCTTCCTGTCAGGTGAATCGGGGAACCCTGCAGTCATTATCAGCAAGTTTGTGGCCTTTAATTGTGATTTAGGCAGGTAGAAAATATCTATCCTATTTGGATGCAATACTGTCAGGAAAAAAAAACAAAAACAAAAACAAAACACCCTAAAACTAAAGCTCTAAAATAAAGAACTACTCTATAGTCATTTCAAAGGATGGTCAAGAAAGACCTTTCTGTGTAATAATTCTTGCCTCTGAGGTACAATGAGAGTCAAAGCAATAAAGTTTTCAGTAAATTATTATTTTAAACTGTATTTTTTTTTTTTTTTTGTGAGTGATTAATTACTGTTACAGACTGAATTCTCCTCAACACAGCATGTGTCAAGTGAATTAAATGATCACTTTCTTTCTTCTCTGGACTGTGTAATTCTGAATCTATATATCTTAAATGAAATAGATCACTTTGACAAGGTGCATATGACCCAGCCAGTAGCTAGCAAGTGGTTGGCACATTTTTCACTGTGCAAAAGTTGTGCCACAGGTGCTTAGAGTGAAGTTGTTTAGTGCTGGCCTCAGCTGGAGCAAATTAGCCTGCCAGCCCAGAAAACAGTGAGCTTTTAAAGTTTTATCCATACATTTAACATTGAATTTAGAATTAGAGCCACTGTGGAATAAGGAGAGGGGAGTTATTGGCAATGAATTTCTGGATTTTCTTTATCTGAGCTTCAACTAAGGACTCACCTGTGCCAATTCTTAAGTATTCCTCAAAGGATGGATTGATGTTCAGCCCTGTGTTGCGTGACTGACTTAAAGGCAAAATTTGTGCCTAGAAATCACAGGAACAGAGTAGGATTTGTGACTGATAATCTATTAACTATGTTCTAGTATGGATAAAAAGAGCTTAAAAGTTCTTAAATGAGAGCAGGAATTAAGCTGAGCTGAATTATGAATGTATAAAACAAAACTTGACCCAAATAATCCTTCGTGCTGGAGGTCTTCCAGGAACACTAGCATAAGCAAGAGGTGTGACTATTACAACGTTTGGTTTGCAAGATTGAGTTTTACTCAGATTGCTTTTTGTTGGTTTGCCTTGTTTTGTGAGGGGGTTTGGCTGTACAAATGCCTACATAAAATGAAATGGGTGATTTTTCTATAGCTCTGGAGGAGATAAGCTAACTCTGTAGAGACTGGGATTTCAGACCCATCTTTCCTCTGTGATCTCTGTAGGCTAGCTCAACAAGATTTAACCTTAAAATATTTTTGGCTTTGGATGCTTCTTTCAGTCACCATTTTCTTCTTGCAGCTTTTGGGTTGGAGAATAGGTGGGAGTTGCTGCAATGCATAACAATCTAGTTCCATTATTTATTGAGTCTAATATTTTGAATTAAATCTTGTCCTAAGCCATGTGGCCTTTGCTTTCTCTAACAGATTTGTATTCATCCTCCCACAACAATACGTGTATTAGCCTCTCAGAATGTATTTCTTTTCAATGACTTTAATTTTAAAAGCTGTGATGCAATCCTCTAAAGCAGACATTTCTTATTCTTCTTTACAACCTTTCAGTTTTATACTGAAAATCTGCAATTCTGGAATTCCTTTACACCACCCAAATAGACTGTGGCTTAACAGAAATTCAATTCTAATAATACTAAGGAGAGGCACATGTTGAGGAGCTTTTTTTCCTTTTAAGGAGTAATTCCTATTAAGGAATTACTTACCAGCAACAAACTTTGAACTTGAAGCTCTACCTGGACTATACCCAGTTGGTAAGCTTACAGTCTATGGCACCAGTTCTGTAGTGCTGTTGAATGGAGAGAATCACAGCAAAGTCAACAAAACTGAAGTAGGTACACTAGTCTGCTAGTCCTAAGCTATTTTTGTAATAACTTATTACAAAAATTGGTATAAAACATGACTGGGTGCAGTGGAAAACCTGAAGAGGAATGAACTGGAGACATAGTTCATTTTTATTTCTTTTTACCAGTGACTTATTTAACGTTACTACAGAAAAAAATTACTCTCTGTGACTGTGCAAGATTGTGGTTGTCTAACCTCTAGTAGATTTTCTGTTTCCTTTTCCTTTCACTGTAGACCTTTTCTCAGTACTATTTGGTATAAATCATGAGTACCATTCTAAAGTTTGGATTTATACTTAGGAACTTAGGATTTATACTTAACAACTTGGGAATTCTTCAGAGAATTCCTTTTACTCTGGTTTTACTGTTATGAAGAAGTTTAATTATGTTGGTGCTAGACCTGAGTGCCTTTGTTATAAAAAGTGTCTTTGTTATGCCCCTGAGATGGAGATATTGATGACGAATAGACACAGTAGTTTTACTTTGGGCTTCTTGAAAAAAAAAAAAAACAGGGAAAAAAATCATCATATGGAATAACCTTTCATTACCTGTTGCACCCTTCATTTGTCTCGGGCAACCAGCAGATCTGTAGTCCAGCTAGCATTAACTTCCTGCTACTGAGTTCATCTAAAAAAAAAAAAATAAGAAAGAAAAAATAAAAAGAGAAGAAAAGCTTTTTGGAATAATCTACAAGGATCCCAAACTGGAGGAGGTATAAGAGATGTCACTATGAATTCCGGTCATTCCACTGAATTCAGGTCTGAATTTGGTCTCGCACATGTCAGTGTTGCTAATAATCTGGAAAACATCTCCTTCCTATTTTGGGAGGAAGGAGAGTTGTTCCTTGAATTTCAATGGTGGAACAATGGAGAGAAAAAAAGTGAAAATATGAATCTGTCTGAGGCACTATGACCTCTAGGATTCCTGTGTGTGAGGTATATGTGGCTGTTTGACCAATGTCTTTAACATTCCCCTTGGTACTCTTTGAAATTGTCTGTTACAAAACAGATGGTGCAGTAGTTACTTTTTGAAGGACTAGAAGAGCATGACCACATCTGGAATTAATCTTTAGCTCCCTAAACCAATAGATCACCCAGTTTTAAGAGGTCCTTCCAATAGAAATGCATTGCACAAGTACAGAGAAAGAACACACAGCTTTAAGGCAGAGTATAAGCAGTCTGGAACTATAATTCATAGGCACACAACTCTTTCTGTTCAACTGTCTCAAGTCTTTCCTACAAAGAATTTCTTTTTATTTTCATTGAGCAACAGCCATTAGTGAAATATGTAACTTCTTAAATGAGATTTTGAAAAAATCCATAAATTTCAGGTTTTGTGTAAAGTATTTTCCTTTTCTCTTGATGGCAGCACCATGCCTAAAGAGATGACATCTTTCTTTTTCATACTGTCCTTTGCCCCAAAGGGTAGCTAAAGGTTCTATTAAACCAGCATGCACACCAGCATCATTCAAATAAAGCTAGCTATGGAGTTTTGGAAGATCATTAACCAGTGTAACACATCCTCTAAAGAGTGATGGGAAAGGGCATTAAAGCATTCAGTAGTGATACTAATCTGCAATCTTTGATGCCATAGGTTTTAACCCATAGAACCTCACAATTCAAACTGCCTGATATTGAACTACCTGGCTAATATTGATCCAGATAATGTAAATGTTCTAAATATCAAATATGTTGTTTGCCTTTATAAGGAATATTTTTTTTCTATAAAAAATGCATTACTTCTTGCAAAGGCCCCAAATTCTCATAACAAAGTAGTTGTAAGGGCAAAGAATTTTGAATGCTAGAAAACCTACAAGTCATGTCACTGATTTTATCTTTAAAAAGATAAAATTTCTCTCTTGTCTGTAGTATTTTGCTTCGCTTCATGTCATTCTTTTGTAAAGGACCTGGCACAGGGAGATATGAAACACCTGGAAATGAATAATACAGTGTCAGTTTATATTCCCAGATTAAATTGTTGGCCCTCTAATTATCGTGATGTGTAAGAATCTGAAACATTGCACGGGGTGTAAGAAACATTTCTCAATATGGATTTGCCGAAGCCAATGGAATTCTGCAGGAGTTACTCTGACAAAAATAAAAACAACCTCTTTACCCACCAGTTCAGAATTTGGGTTCTGAGGCAGACACTTTTCACATAAGATCACAGACTGCAGCTAGTCTACCTATCAGTTCTTTACAGTCATTGTAGATTATTTGCTCAGCTTGAATGTCTAAGATTTGGTGAGGTTTTTACAGTATTTCAGATCACTATCTTAACCTACCTCTGGGGGCACACAGAGCACAATTATGGTAAAATGGTCTCCAAATGGAAATCTAGCTTAAGTTTAGATTCTGGTGGTATCACACAGTTGTTTCTTCAGTCTTGTTTGCCTTCAGTCTTTTCTTTACCCTTAAGATATAAAGACTATATAGCTGATTCTGTAGAATGCTGGGCTTGCATTTAAACATCCTGATTAATTCTATACTTAAAGTGTAGCATTTTTGAGTAATAGAGTCAAAAATGCATACACTTTTTTAAACACTCTACAGAGGCAGTGGAACTAAAGACACCAGGAGTACATCTGAACTGACCCTAGACGGGGTTGGCTGCTGCTTGCATCATGCCAGGTTCCCATACCTACTTGATAACTCTTACTTTTTAATATGAATCAATAGTTTTAGTGAGGGAGATAGGTTGTGGATGTGCAGTGAAGAACAAGTTCAGGTTTGTACTTCAAATTACATTAAGAGCCATGATACATCCTGGCATCCAGCTAGGAAGTTCTGCTTAAAGCTAGGTAATGTGGGACTACAAGGAAATAATGCAAGCCTGTCTTAAGCAAACAGTCCAATTTCTGTGTCAAAACTGAGATACTGAAGTTCCTCTGGCTTTTTTATGACTAAAAGATTCGTTTTCTCTTATAGATAATGGCACACATATCCACAGGAGGGCACCAGCTAACATCTTATTCTCAGACCAATGTGTAATCTGCCAGACAGTGTTTCTAACATGAACACATCAATCAATAATCACTTCATACTTGTATTTACAGAGCTGGAGTAAAGATTGAACTGTTTAATGTTGCAGTTCCTAAATTTTGTTTTCTTCTTTTTAGATTCTTTGTGCAGCAATATTTTTCCTTTACCTTTACTTTCTACATTCAACAGAAATCTTAAAATAAACTTTACTCATATAGAGATGTGGTGATGTTGTTTTTAAAAGAAATTTTTTTTTTTTTTAAATTAAGGCTGCATAAATGAATGTAAGCAAAGTCATTAAAATTGGAAAAGTTTATTATTTCTTACCTTTGAAAGGAGAACAAAAATACCAAGGTTTTAGCCTCATTTTTATTAAATTCACAGAAAAATGCTGTCAACACCCATTCCATTATAGAAGTTATACAATCGGTTTTTAAAAAACCATAGAGTAATTGGTGCTCTACTCTGGGTGAGGCAGAGAGTTCGGGATCAAGATTGTCCACTTCCTTTCCCCTCAAAATTCCAAGAATGATGACCAACATAAATACAGTAACAACTCCATTTCTTCTCCCAGCTCCCAAAGTATCAGATAATCAAAACTGCAAAGACTGGAGGCTTTCTTCAGAGGCCAGCAGACTACTTGCTGTAAGGAAGATGTAACGAGATATTAGCTAAATAGGGAGGGTTTCCTAAGCAAAGTGCAGGGCTGACAGAGGTAGCCACATACAACATGAAGTGGTGTAAAGGGCATTTTTCTTTGGAATCAACTGGACAGTGCTTCGAAGGAAAGAGAAACTTGTAAGGAACTTTGAAAACACTTTGGAGAATATTCACAAAAGCTGTTTTAGGCTAGTGAAGCTTATCTCCCTAGACTTTAAGGAGTGGCAACCCATAAGCTTTTCCAAAGAGTGATTCAGAAGCACCAAATTAACTTCTCTTGCTTGTCCCTGGCCAAAGCCTGTTTCCCCACTGACTGACTGTTAGGGCGGTCTGGAGAAATTGGTCTCTCAGTGTTGATCTTGATCTTAGTGAATACTCTCTCCTGGTGACAGAGCAACAAAAATACCATTATTTAAAGATTAGATATCATAGTGTAGTATGGCCTTCTGGACTGGGGACAGCCTCTCAGCAGAAAGCCACTGAGTTGGAAAAGTCAGAAAAGGTATTAAACTATCTTCAGTCATTATTGCAATGCAGATATATAGACAGAGGCATGATGTTCCATAGCATAAGAACAAACTTGAGCACTGGGGCAGACATTAAAAAATTGTGAAGATGTGAATCTATCTACTGGCAATTCTGGTGGAGATTAGTGACTTTAAATAATCTTTAGGTTATATTTTCTAAGAACAAATGATAATTTGGAATAAAAATATTCTCCCTTTAGCACAGTAATTTAGTCTTGCAAAATTTACAAAAGTATTCTAGGTCCAAAATGTTCAAGTGACTATTTTTGGGAAAGAGGAAGAAGTTGGTATCTGTAAAATCCCTCCCTGCATCTGCTATGGACTGAAAAAATAAAGTTCTCCATGCAACTGTTTCCTGTCTGCTAAATATAAATTAGATACATGCCAGAATATGTTAAGGTATCTCTATAAATGGACCTGTATTTTGGGATATTGTTTTGGCAACAGAGCCTATGTTAAGTGATTATTTTGTTTCTTCAGATATTACCAAGAGAAATGCAGGAGATGATTAATGGATGTTTGTTTGTTATAAGACCCCAGCAATGATATCTGGTACCTCAACAATAGTTGTATGTCAAGAGAAAGGAGGAGGGGAAACAGAGTCATTTGGTTTCCTTGCACTGCTTTTTTTCCAAAGCATTTTTAAGGGGAAGTAATCAGTAGAGCCTGTAGGTGTTATAAATGTGTTACAATAAAAGAAGTTCTACCTGACCCATAAAGTACTTCAGCTATCTAGAAGGTCATAGTAGGTGAATATATATTCATCAGCTGAAAAGTCTGATGCCTTGGAGACACCAGAAGATTTCTAAACATTCTGAATAACTGATTTTAACATAGGTCAGACCTCAATTTAGCTCAACATAGCTGGTAATTAGGAGAAAAGAAAATTTCCATGTCCTGAGAGAAGATGACAAAACTAATGATGCATCACAGGGAACCTGAGACTTCAGCATGCACACTGAGACAACAAAAATAATGCAGAAAATGTAGCTTTGTTCCTGAGTAAAACCCTGAGAGGGTCAGTACCTTAAGCACTGTAGGAGTGTTCATACCTGAGGGGAATCGTGAAGCTGATAACACTCTGCGTGCCAGGATCCATTTGGTGCGTGTGAGTCACGGCCTCTTGAGTCTGAGTGGTTCTGACAACTCAGAGGAGATTTTGAAGGCATTGTGGGAACTACAAGAACTAAGGTAAGAGTGAGAAATAAATCACTATAAATTGTAGCTGCAGTGCAGAGCTGAGAGACCAACAACTTCGAGACCAATGACAACAAAGCAAGTACCAGCAATTTCTGTGGGCAGCTTCTGCACTGAGGTCTGTCAGAAAGACTAGGAGTAATTTGACCTAATTTTAGCTGCCCAAGGGTTCTTTAATATGCATTAATTTGCCTAAACTTCTCCTATAGTTAATGAAGTGGCAGAGACACCTTCAGAAAGTGTTTCAGGCCTTTTACCTATCCAGTGTAATTTGGATAGTGTAAGGTATCTGCTGTCTAGAGACAGCTGTTGAGCTGGCAGTAGAAGGATCATCTGAGACTAGACTAGGCATCTAACTTTTATACTGCTAAAGTTAAGTGAAATAGTCCCATCCATTCGTAGGTGCTATTGTGCATTTGCAGATCACGTCTTAATAATAATCACTTCCGCATGGTTTATAACTAAAGAAGAAAGTTTTAATAGTTGAACTTTTTTTCATACTTAGTACATGGAGACCCAGGTACTCAAAATGACACCAAAATAGTGAGACCAATGTGGCACGGGCGAAAGCACTGATATAGACAAGCAATCCATATGCATCGTCATGCATGTGCAACCAAAGAGTGTAGACTTGTGCAAGGACACAGGAATCTATGTACTAGGAAGTGGCAGCTCTGGAAAAAAAAATTAGAAATTACTGCATAGGTCACTTTCCTCACCAGATCTCTGTTATTAATAGGTATTCAGTGAGAGCATGGATCTTCCTATATACTTAAGAGTGTGCCTTCCTTAGCACTTCAATTCACAAATAAATTTGTTCAATTGGACCATTTCACAAACTGAATTCAAATGTGTGTTAACATGAAAGTTGTGTGATACAAGGTCTAAAGTCTCCTAAAAGGTTCCTGCTTCTCCACTGTTATACTTGAAATTAATGCTATTCAATAATTAAAAAGAAAATCAACAGGAAAAAGAAAAAAAAAGAACCAAACAATCTCTTATTAAACGAATAACCTTTCCATGAGCAGAAGTACTAACATGTTTTCCATGGATTAACTCAGGTGACTTACCAGATGTCTCTACCATGGAGATCAAGTGGTAGTGTGATTGGTAAGCTATTAGGCTAAACCGCAGTTATGGCAATTTTTTTCCAGCCGTCAGGTAAAGACAAATGTTTGGTAGTATAAATGATATTTGACTAGAATTATGATCTTGCGGGTATGTTTTTAGTGTGGGGCACATCCCAGTTTTTCCCCAGCACATTTCAGCCTCAAGGCAGTCCTCTTGCATCCTCTTCCTTAGTCGAGACATTTTCTGGCCTCCGCAAAATTTTTAATAAGTATTTATACTATTTTATTCAATAAATATATATACCCCCAGCCAGGAAACTGTAATCTCTTTTTCCAGGCAGTGGCAGGACCTGGACATATTTGCCCCTAGCTGGTGTCTGCTCTGGAGGACAGACAACAGCACCCCTTTTTTCCCCACCTTTGCAATGAGTCTAGATACGCTGCAGAATTTTTCAAGACTGTGGTAAAAGTGCTGCCTGTAGCATCTTGAGAGAGGCATACTCTGTACTGATGTACAACAACTATTTTCAGACATGATGTTCTTTAATTAAAATCTGCAGAACTGCTACAAATGGAAAGTGAATACCGATTAAAATAAAGGAATGTCTCTTTGCCTTTCCATTTCAGATGCAGAAATAATACTGCTACTGAAATTCAAGTTTTTCTGTCTGGCCAGAATTTAGAGCTAATCCTAAGAATAGTCTTGTCACTTCCTCCTAAGTCTGTATATCTAAACAGTGAGAAGTAAAAATAGCTGGAAAGTTTGAAGTATACCATGTCTGCTTAATACATGTAGTGTGGTATCCGCAGGCTTGAGTTTTGTACAGCTTTATGTGCTTTCTGCAGTAAGGACATTTACAGTCTCTTTTGAAAGATTTGCACTTAACAGTTTTGTCAAAATTCATAATACCCTTTAAAGTATTGCAAGTTAATGGTTATCCTTTTTTTTGATAACAAGCAGATACATATCAATCAAACTCATGCTAATGATTAATAGCCTTGTATTAAAAGGCTAGCAAAAACATTTGTTGCCATAGCATGTACATGTGTAGCATTTCTAATTCTGTAAATACTTTCAGCTAGGCTAGGCAGCCTCACCATCAAATGTGGTTAACTGTTGAAAGCTGTCTAGCCCCAGCCAAAAAAAGCTTTGCAAATAGAGTGTATCAGTTCACCATGCAGCTGCATGAACATTGATGCCAGCTCAGGAGAGAAGGTGTGGGTGGGAACAAGCAGTTGGAAGGTGGGATCATTATTTCAGCCACAGTATGGGGTTTATGCCAAAATAAACTTCTTGTGGGCCTACTAACTAAGGGTTGCCAATATAACAATGATATGTAAGTTGAAACACTGATAAAGTCTTTTGTTATTAGTTCATATTTAGCAATAGAAGAGTGAACCCAGATTTCAGAAGAACTTTAGGCATCTAATACCAGAATGTAATTGTTCTCTCAATATTAAATGGGAAAAAAAAAAAAAAAGTTTAAAATTTTGTGCATAGATATGGGTATGCTGTTGTCAAAGAAATGAAGGTGCAAGTTAGTGAAGTTGAGTGCATTTCTCCTGCTGTCCATGCACATCATGAGCTGACCTATACAGCCAGGGAAAGTGTGCTGGTACCCCCAGCCACAGGCTGTGATTTTGGGCAGACCTAGGGGTCATTCCTTGGAAGTAAAATTGTCCTATATTTTGAGAATAAGTCTAGACACTGTGATTGTTTTATCAAATTAAAAACTCACAAGTGATTAGCTGAAGGAAAGAAGTGGTGTTTGAAGTTATAAAGAGAAATTTCTAGAATATCAAGTAACCTCCTACAATTAAGTGAGTGTCTGTGGCTTACTCAAGTAATCTGGAATAAAGCTTTCCCTGTAAAAGTAAACTCTCCAAAGTAGAAATTGATATGGAATTTCCTTTGTGCTCAGTACTCAGATCTCAGACCTGGGAAATGAATGTATCTATAACAAACCTAACAGGGGCTCGAATGCTACACAACCTCCTCCAGTGACCCCAAGGTAATTACTCTTTTCTTCAGTGCTTCAGTGGCTACTTTTCCTGTGGTAAAACCACCTTGGGGATGCTTCCCAGGACTGAGGGGAAATGCTTCTTTTCAGACTTCTCCTCCTGAACTCCCATATCAATTTTGCACAGCTCTGGCATTGGTCCAAATTAAAACTCACCATGTCCAGTTTTAGCCTCTTTATTACTAAAATTGAATGATGCACATACACATCTGCCCATAAATTAATATGCTTAGGGGGAGCCTGTAGCTTACTAGCCTGTAGTAGATCTGAGCTTTGGGTCTTTCCCTTGGATATGATCAGAGAGAGAATGGAGGTGTTGGTGATTTCTCTTTCAAAAAGTTGGTGCTCAATGTAGTAATGCTTTTTCTCTGAATCAAGGTGAGTAGGAGTTATTAGTTAAAAGAGTTAGTTTTACAATCCAGCATGTGTGACAAGGGATATAGTGTACATGAGGAACATTGGGTTTGGAATCTCTTCTACTGTCATGTCCACTTTTTACTCTCTTGATATGTGACAGTCCTCATTTGTAGATTCTCTTGGGATCTCAGAGACTGTGAAACTGAAGGTAATACAGCCAGAATTAACTTCAAGTAATTACTGACCAGTGTCAATATCATTTATACCTTGTGTACCTGTTTTAGCTTTTCACCATTCTCTTTGACCAGACAGAGATAAAGAAAATATAATGCTTGATGGAAATTACAGCATCGCTTCAGCTATACATGCAAACTGTGAAGACTTTTCACCTTGGTATTGCCTTTTTATGTTGCTGAACAGAGAGTTGTCTTTTTGTCTCTTCCAATTATGAATCCTTCTTCTCTTTGGTCTCTTCAGGAGGCTAAGGCAAATGGTGGCACATTGCTTTTGGCAGCTCTGAAAGAAAATTAATGTCCTCACATTCAAAGACCAGTATTTGAAAGGACCATGTATAGATATGCCAAATATCACCAGCACATGAATGAGATATAACACTTTCAAGAACTAAGACTGGGGATAAAAAAGCAGAATATTTTTCTTTCAAAAATTTTGCATTACCACTGTTTCTCCATATTCATCTTGGAACCTCTTTAGTTCTGTCTTGACCAGTGTCACATGCGTTTTATTGTTAAAGTCAGACTACTGGGGCTTCAGAGACATTGCTACAGTACAGTAAATGTGGAAGAAGGTATCTCAGCTTTAACTATTAGAATATAACGGGAAAAAATAATATAAATTATCAGGAACAGATTGTATTTCATTCTGTAGGAACTGAAGTACTTCAAATAAAGTAACAATTTTTAAAGTCAATTTTTCCCAGCATGTGAGAGTTTTCACAGTACCGTTACCCCAAGGAAAATCTTTAAATATGACTAGGATACATAAAATGATGCTACTAAGTACCCATTTTAACACCAGTTTATGTAATTTCCTTGTCATGAAGACTAAAGTGAACAAGTGAACTAGATCACCATAATCTTAAGCTTAAAAGTATTTCAGGCTGGAAAGAGGGTTTGAAAGCACAAAAGTCTCAAGCAACACAGCCTGTTAGCATTCATTGGGGGTGTGATACTGAGAGATGTTCTAGGGAAAACGAATTGCCTTTGGCCACACTATTAAATAAAGCACTTCCTGGAGTGTGTGGAAGATGCAGCTGATAAAGGAGGCAGCTAGGGAAGTTGCCCAGCTGCACCTGCTGCTTGTGAGAAGGACTCGTGGGGGATGTAACAGCTGGAGGCCATCTTGGGCATAGTGATCACAAAATGATAACAGTTTTTCATCCTTGGAGAAGTAAGGAGGGGAGCAGCAGAGCTGCCACCTTGGACTTCAGGAGGGCAGACTTTGTCCTGTTCAGGAGACTGATTGACAGAGTCCCTTGGGAGGCAGTTCTGAAGGGCACAGGAATCCAGGAAGGCTGGACATTCCTCAAGAGAGAAATCTTAAAGATACATCAGGCTATCCCCATATCCCAAAAGATAAGCTAGCAGGGAAGAAGACAGGCCAGTCTAAACAGAGCTTTGGGTGGGACTCGGGAACAAAAGTAGATTTTATGGCCTTTGCAAGCGGGGGCAGGCTGCGCATGAATACTACAAAGATGCAGTGAAGCTATGCAGGGAGAAAATGAGAAAGGCTAAAGCCCAGCTGGAACTCAACCAGGCTACTGTTGTTAAAGACAATAAAAAATATTTCAATGAGTACATTAACAACGAAAGGAGGACTAGGGAGATGCAGGTTTGCCCCTGCATCCTCCATTGGGTGCAAGGGAAAAACACAGTGACCAAGGATGAGGAAAAGGCTGAATGCCTTCTTTGCCTCAGTCTTTAGTAGTAGGAGTAGTTGTTCCCTGGGTACCCAGTCCCCTGAGCTGGAAGACAGTGTGGGGAGCAGAATGAGGCCCCCATAATCAAAGAGGAAATAGTTAGCAATGTGCTGCATCATTCAGATGTACATGAGTCTGTGCGGCCGGATGGATCACACCCAAGAATACTGAAGGAGTTGGCAGAAGTGCTCACCAAGACACTTTCCCTCATTTACCAGCAGTCTTGGCTAACTGAAGTAGACTGGAGGGTAGCAAATGTGACACCCATCTACAAGGAGGGTGAGAAGGAGGATCTGGAGAACAACAGATCTGTACATCTGACCTTGGTGCCAGGGAAAGTTATGGGGCAAATCGTCTTGAGTAACATTGCACACCATATACAGGAGAACTAGATAATCAAGCCAAATCAGCATGGTTTCATGAAAGGCAGGTCTTCTGTGATGAATCAGTTCACCTTCTATGATGAGGTGACCTGAACAGTGGACGAGAGAAAGTCTACCTGAATATCAGTAAAGCCTTTGACACTTTCCTACAGCATTCCCAAAAAAAAAAAAAAAAAAAAGCTGTCTGCTTATGGCTTGGATGGGTGTATGCGTTGCTGGGTAAAACGCTGGCTGGATGGCTGCGCCCAAAGAGTTGTGGTGAATGGAGTTAAATCCAGTTGGCGTCTGGTCACAAGTGGTGTTCCCCAGGGCTCAGTATTTGGGTCAGTTCTGTTTAATATCTTTATCAATGATCTGGATGAGGAAATAGAGTGCACCCTCAGTAAACTTCCAGGCAACACCAAGTTGGTCACATGAGTTGACATGCTTGAGGATAGAAAGGTTCTAGAGAACA
>NW_008605104.1:5846-11201 GCF_000691845.1 Merops nubicus | reverse complement strand
ATCACAACAACCCCAAGCAACGCTACAGTCCTGGGGAAGAGTGGCTGGAAAACTGCCTGGTGGTAAATGAACTGGCGGTGCTGGTTGACAGCCAGCTGAAGATGAGCCAACAGTGTGCCCAGGTGACCATGAAGGCCAAAGGTATCCCTGCTTTTATCAGAAATTAACGGAGCCAGCAGAACTTGGGAAGTGATTGTCTCCCTGTACTCAGCACTGGTGATGCAGCACCTCTAATACTATGTTCAGTTTTGGGCCCCTCACTACAAGAAGGACATTGAGATACTGCAATATGTCCTAAAAGGGGCAATGAAATTGGTGAAGGTCCTAGAGCACAAGTCTTAGGAGGAGCGGCTGAGGGACCTGGGGTTGTTTAGCCTGGAGAAAAGGAGGCTCAGGGAAGACCTGCTTGCTCTCTACAGCTACCTGAAAAGAGGTTATATTGCAGTGGGGCTCAGTCTGTGCTGCCATGTAACAAGAGATAGGACAAGAAGAAATGACCTCAAGTTGCACCAGGGGAGGTTTAGGCTGGATATTAGGAGACATTTCTTCACAGAAAGGGTTGTAAAGGACTGGAACAGGGAAGTGGTTGAATCACCATCCTTGGTTGTATTTAAAACTTGTATAGATACAGTGTTTAGGGACATAGTGGACATGGAAGATAGGTTGATGGTTGGTCTCAATGGTCTTGAAGGTCTTTTCCAGCCTAAACAATTCTGTGATTCTATGAAAGCATATCTAGTTCTGCAGAAGAAATCTAAGTAGAACACCACTCTCTCTGTAGGTAAGAGATCTAGATGGATATTTACTGATATGTGTTTGTCACTGACATCTGCTGCAAAGCTCCCCCAGGACTTGCACACCTCTGTCATTGATGTACTGGGAATTCACTAGAGCTTTCCATGGAGCAGGGGATGACTGCAGACCTCCCCAGCTTTATTTCCCTGAGCTGTTCCAGGGGACTTGAATCCCTCTGGTGTCATGGACAAATTTGCAGAGCATATGACAGAAAAATAGTAGATATTCATAATATTCAATCACAGATATTATAAATTTTGCAACAATTTCAAGTTCAGTAGCTTTGCTTGGTAAAATTTGCAACTGGGTAATTCTCATACTGCTTGCCTTTAACTGTTGGCACATAACAACAGTATTGGCCACTACATCGATGTTAGTCATGGGGAAAGAACAGGATAGTTGCTGTAAACAGTCTCGGGAAACAGGGATCGATGGCAGAATTGATTTAAACTGACCCTGACAATGGAGTGGTCTCATCACAGGGCTCTGCTGTGAGGGCCCATTAAAATAATCATCTGTTTTCCCTGGGGGTTTTTTTGAGACACTAAAACTTTGACAGTCTTGAAACAGAATGAAATGTTTTTTACACATTACATGCGTATTTTAAAAGTGGGACACTTTTCTTAGGAACTTAGGTAAGAGCTGAATAATTTTGGCCACCAGTAATAGAAGGTGAACTTCTTTTCACAAAAACTACCTTTATAGCAGTCTAATACACCTTTCCTTGAATGGGGTCAACACTGATCTATCTACTCTTGAGATCAGAACCAGGTCGGTCGTTGTTTCTTAATAGCCTGGATGCCAAAACAGTTCTGTGTGCACACTGTTGTGACTGCAGTCTCACATGGCCAGTGATATTAAATGTTTGCAGACAGCCCTGAGACAGAAAAAAAAAATCAGGTTTATGCTTCTCTTCAGCTGAGGCATGGTCTAGATTTTTGCTTTATGTCAAGGTATTGGGTTTGGACCACAAAAGGGTGATCCACAGCTGGAACTAGCCCATCGTTCAGGGCTCATCCTACCCAGATTTTTTCCTCATCCCATTAGTTTACATACCCTTCAGCTGCAGAAAATGTCATTATTTGTGTATCTTCCTTGGAGAGTAGCAGACCTGGTTTGACTATTTGACCCATTTTTGGGGGTTTCTTTCAGACCACTCAAGATTTGTTTCTAGCTGTCTGAGTCTCTGGGGATGTAAGAAACAAAGACTGGCACGTTTTTTGCCTGTAGTGCTGAGCAGTACTGTGGCTTCTCTGGTTACCATATGTTCCAACATGCACATGCATGGTGCCAGCTCATGCAACAACATGCGCTATGCTACTGGCTGAGTAAAAGTGTTACACCGTATTCAGCTACATCACTTTCTTGCCTGCATATCTATACTTTTTTCCTCATTATTCCTCAGTTTTATGCATGTAGAGTTAAGGTTTGTATGGCACGAGCTGAATGCAAAGGTCTGATTCACCCAGTTTTACAGAACACTTAAATTAGAAACATGCTTGCCCTAGGCTACATTAGTAATCTGTTCAGAAAGAAACATATTGTGGAGTTGGGGGTAAATTGAGCACTCTGGAAAGATTCTCCCTTCTCTTTCAAGAGGGAGTTACCTATGAATAGATTTCTGATTAAAGTACCTGGCCAGCTACCTGGGCTTAGGTGAGATGGAACCAGCCAGAGTACAAATGTTAACAAGGCCAAGCCCAATCCCAGACAGTCCAAGCAAGAATATTTCCTAGCATCCCCTCATACTTGGTCTCTTTAAACTTCCTTCTGTCCTTCAGTGATGATATGCCAATGCCACTGTCCATACTAGCAATATGTAGCCTTCTACCTCACAATCATTCATACTTCCTTTACAGAGGAGCTGGCAACTTCAAGCTACCCGGTGTGTCCTAAGGTCCAAGCTTGCATGCAAGCAGGTCCCACAGACCAGAGGGGATGGGAGCAGAAACATGGAGAGGGTTTGGGAGGCAGAGCAGCAGTGGCCAAAGTGAATAGAAAATGAGGTGCTGAGCTGAGGGGGTGAAATACCAGAAGACGAAGAGAGGAAGATAAGGGGATGTTAGGAAATCTTGGGTTAGGGGAATATACAACTGGGCTGTTGGGAGGAATGTAGAACCCCTAAATCGTGGCAGGAACCAAGAGCTGTGAGAGGTCTGACCTGGTACAGACAACTGCTCTGCACATTATCCTGTGCTCTAGCCATTCCACCCTGTTACAGAATGGAATCTAGCAGTAGTTCAAAAACAGTCCATGAGATCCAAGATCCTGTTTTGGATTTGATCACTCCACCCCCAAACACTGAGTGACAAACGAGTTTAGAAGTACAGAAAAGGTGACATATGAAGAAGCTGAAAAGGAGGAAGAAATGCAAAGCTGACTAAAGAGGAAAGGGGAGTTACATCTGATGAATCCAGATTCTGCAGGAAATTCTTTTTCCTCACTTGGTTAAGTATTTCCAGATCATGTTGTTAATGTTCCAGGTAATTTTCTTAATATTTAATAATTGTCCACTAGTCAATACCAGGTGCATCTTGCTATCCTCCCACACTTTTGGGGTCAAAGAGAGCTTTCTCCAGCTCCTGTCAGCTTTATGAGGTGTTGCCCACATTTTTTCTAGGAAAAGACTTCAACCTGCTGTAAGCAGTTCCTACAGTGGTTTACTTTCTCTGTCCCACTGAAGCTTGTGTGTATGAATAAGTGCCATGTTTTTGGTGCACTGCTTTTAACTGCTGAGTACGTATTAGGGGCCACTTTGTTTATTAGAGACAGACAGCATCTTTTACCAATTTAAATTTCAGTGTTTTCAGTGACCTCCACTATAAGAACAGGCTGAGAGAGTTGGGGTTGTTCAGCCTAGAGAAAAGAATGCTCTGGAGAGACCTTACAGCAGACTTCCAGTACCTAAAGGGGCCTACAGGAAAGATGAGGAGTCACTCTGCATCAGGGAATGTAGTGATAGGACAAGGGGTAATGTTTTAAAACTGAAAGAGGGTACATTTAGATTAGAAATTTTGAAGAAATTCTTTACTGTGAGGGTGGTGAGACACTGGAACAAGCTGCCCAGAAAAGTTCTGGATGTCCCCTCCCTGGAAGTGTTCTAGGCCAGGCTGGATGGGGCTTTGGGCAACTTGGTTTAGTTGAAGATGTGCCTGCCCTTAGCAGAGGGCGTGGGACTAGACCACCTTTTAAGGCACGTTCCAACCCAACCATTTTAGGATTCTGTGTTTTCTAGAAGACATTTTGCTTCATCCATAAAATGCCAAGAAAATAATATCCTGGCTTTATATGCCCGACTGGCTAAGAGGAAATGTGATCTAGCAATAGCGTTAAGGTTTTTTGTCTTAGATGTTTCCTAGTTTGTCTCTGGCTATCTATTTTTGTCTTATAATTATTCCACTATTAACTTTATTATGATAACAGATTAATTTTATAAATGTGCAACTAGAGGTGGGCGTGGTTGAGCCTGAACATTTGTGTGTACATTTGTGTGTTTATTTTTGCCTCTGTGTGTGAGGCTGATTTCCAAGGAATCCAAACCTGGATCCAAATCCAAAGTCCTCAGATGGTCCCTGTCAATGCAGAAGGCTAAACCAAAACAGCTGAGCACAACTTTGAAGGCATTTAGATTCTAAATCCTGGTCCAAATTATTTGAATTCCTCTCCTTTGCCCATCCCTTTATTCTAGATTAAAGATAAGATCTTGGGAGCATGGAAAAAGAGAAGAAAATATCAACAGTTGATATTAATTGCCCTCTATCAATCCCTGAAGAGTTCTCAAAATATTTAGACAATCTGATGTGAGTAATAACAATAGTAAACTAAATGTGAGAAAGGAAAAAAGCTAGTAATTACAGCAGAGTTTAAACATCACATCTGATAAATAATGAAGACCTCTAAATATAACAGATAAAAAAGATAAAACAGAAAGCATAGGAAAAAAAAAAATCAAAGCATTGTCCTTAATGCCATAGAGGTCACATGAATTAAATAATTCCTAATGTCTTTTTAGAAAGAAAACATCATTAAAAGCCTGGAAGAATGGAGTTCTGAGTTAATTCTCCATCCACATTCAAAGCATTTCCCACTCCCTTCCATCCCAGCATTTTTCCTAAGGTCTCTTGCTTGACCCATAAATACCATGTAATTGTCATAAACAAAAAAATAAACTTTTGACCTTTTATGGAAGATTAAAACTTTGTAAGAAGTAGTGTGGAGTAATCAAGCCTTAAGCCAAGAGTTCATTCAAGGTCTTAAAGGGGGTCTATAAATAAGAATACATGGAATTTATTGGTTTTATTATTATCATTACACACTGTGTTTCCTAGTCAGTTATATTTGTTAAGTGTCAGTTACCAGCAGAATTACTTGCTTTAAAGGTAAAATAATTGTCAACTTTTTATAGAAGTTCTGCAATATTGTAGAACCCAAATTTATACCAAAAAGATCCCAGTCAGTACAATTTGCAAAAGCTTGTGCTGTGTTAGCCACCTTTATTCCCACCATACAAGGCATTGGGGCAGGCAGCTGTTCAGCATCCTCTGCCCAGTGCTCCCTTCT
>NW_008605104.1:0-5835 GCF_000691845.1 Merops nubicus | reverse complement strand
ACCTTCTTCCTTATTGCCTTACATCTGCTGATCTTCTCTTTCATCAATCATTTCTAACAAAGGGAAGCATTTGGTTTAATATACTTCACTCTAGGGAAGCAAGTATTATATTTTTTTCTGGTTTTGCTTGCTTTTACATGTAAGAAGTTACATTTCAATTCAGCCCTACAATATTTTTATTAGGATGAAATACTGGGTGCATTTCCATTGAGATGAAGGATATGTCACAATTTTAAGACTGTTTCTTATGTGGTTCTTCAGTGACATAAGTTTTTTTTTCCTGTAGAAAAAAAATTAAAAAAAAAAATAATAAAAAAAATAATTAAAAAAAACAAAACCCAAACCAATGCAACAAAGGGGACAATTGGCCTGGGGAAAATGCCACTGAGATACTGTTAAGAAGTCTGACTTCAAGCCAAGCAGCATATGCAGAGCGAATGCTCAGTCCACCCATTGTGCTTGCAGCCACAGGGGACTGCAAATAATACCCTATGAGGTTTGAGCAGAAGTGTGGTAAAAATATTCTGGTATAGCTGCATCTGTTTCTGAATTCAGAAACCTTAGGTTTTAATTTAACTTACTCTGTGCTACTTTAACATAGGTTTTTATTTCTATGTTATGCATTATTATGCATGTAAGAAGAGCTTTGAAAAGAATGCAGCCTGACCCTTAGCATACAGCAATATTAACAATTTTAACCAGAGTGCCAGTCTTACTCCAGTGCAGATGATGAGCTGCTGATAAGAAGTCTGCAGCTGCAGGGGTTATGACGATGGTACATTTACTATCTAATTCTTTCCCCAGAACGCAGCCTATGGAAAGCTACTTCTGTCTAGTCTAATTTTGAGCAATTTTTGGACTGTTTTAAGTTGGACTAAGAAAAGACCAGGCACAGGGCAAAAGCAGAATCACCCTTGTTCAGTTTTAACTACCTTGTTCCCAGAACAGCATTGTTTACCAGATAACCTGATCCATGTCTAACAGTTTTTCTTTTCCTTTCGGTTAAAATAAATGGCAGCGTGGAAGTGCAAAGCGAAAAGGGGACAGCAAGCTGTGCTGGCTGGTCTCCCATGAAACACACCCTTTAAGGAGCAATAGGCCTGGTGTAATCACTGCCTCCTCACATCATAGAGGTAGTCAAAGCAGAAGGTGCTTCCTGAAATGGCAAGCACAGCCCTGGTCTTTGCTGGTGGCAGTGCAGCAATGTGCTGCCTCTTGCTTAGGGTTTGGAACAAATCTGCTGTTCAACTTTAAGGAAAGGAAAGTCTGTTAGCTAGAATATTAGCTACAATGTTCAAAAGAAAACTTGTTTTTATATTGTCATAGAATGCCTGTAGATTTATGAGGCCTTGGGAATACAGTAAATTAATCACAGTAGTACTTGTTTGTTTGTGTAAAGATTTGCAAAACAAGTAATAAAGTGTTGATGTGATTTTTTTTTTTACTTGGAAATCCATTAGATCTGGTTCTGTGTTTAGTTTCCTTCCTTAAAATTAGCTGTTCTGGAATACATGTAGGAAGCCAGGGATTCGTTGAATGTGATTAGGATTTCAAGAGTCACAGTCACAAGTCTTACCAAAAATCATTCAGATCCCAAATTTGATCTTCATTGTATTCATTCTTTAGCTGCAAAAATCATCCGTAAGTTTTACAAAAACTACATGATACAATTTATAGCATTTCTAAGAACTAGCTAGGAAAAAAAAAATAAAATTAAAAGTAACAGGCACTGACTTTCCAGTAAAATAAGTGGGAATAACAAATGGTTTTATTTTATCTCTTAAAGTACTGAATAATTGAATAGAAGCTTTCTTAAGAAGAGGCAGATGTTTTTTATTAGGACTGCTAAAAAGCTTACCAAACTGTTTCAGAATTTGCCAAATTACATCCATCTGCATAAACTAATAAAATATAAATGATCATTTCCAGTACTTCTGAAGAGTTATTAACTTAAAAGTTGATAGATAAAGCATTCTTCACAATCTAATCTCTCAATGTACGTTAGAAAACACAGTGTTTTACACCTGACACGTGCTGAAACCACAGAGTCCCTACATGCTATACCAATGCCAGCCTGAATTTCTGGGGACTTCCATGCTACCTGCATGCTACATTGCCTCTTGAAGGAGTCTGTTTTCTCAATTGATGACATTGCACAGCTTTTATTTTGGCAAGGCTTTTTCAGTTGAGTGACATGATGTGAAACAGAATAACCTGATGAATTACAATAAGTTAATAATAGTCTTGTACACAGAGCACCTTTCGTCATGACAGATCCCAAGGAGTTTTACAGACTGAACATATAAAAATAATTCTTCACCCACCACTGAAATGCAGTTACTGTTGGAGAAGAATAGGGTGACCATTCTATGCCAGGAATAACAGCTTTTTTGAGGAAGGGAAGTTAGGAAAAATGTCTTCATATAAAACAATAATGGGAATATTTAGGGAGGCCAGATCTAATTACTAGCATTTGCTTTTGGTCAGTGTGTTTAAAGGATTTCTTGTAAATACATGAATCAGTAATAGGGATATGAGTATCCATAAATATTTCAATTGCTACAAATTCTTATGACTTTATTTTTCCTTTTCTCAGAAACAGCACCTTAAGCAGAAGGAAAGTAAAATCTATTTAAGGATTGTTTCAGTATTTACTCAATGAGAACATGCCTTTAGTCACTAAAAGCTGTCTTCAAAATGCTCACCTTTTCTCCCAAATTACTGGACAATGCTAACTCTTCCATCTGTTGTAATTCAAACAAAAAGGCATTTTGAATATGTCCAGAGATAAAGGGAGTAAGTAGGTTTACAATCATAATGTGAAGGTAACTTCTGTGATAGCAGTGAGATAGAAATTCAAGTGAGGTCTCGAGGAGAGAGTGGCAGGAAAATTTCCTTATAGCAGTGGGCAAAATATCCACAAGAATTATGCTTTTCACTTTTCAGATCATATTAAACTTCAAGGCATCATATGGCCATTACCAAGCACAGTCAGGTAGTATTCTGTCACATCAGAATCTTAATCAGGATATCGTTCATGCAACACTCTGCCGGTATTCATAGAATCATAGAATCCTTTAGGTTGGAAGAGACTTTTAAGATCATCAAGTCCAACCATATTAGCAAGACTGATGTTATATTTGCTCTCAATTGTTTGTGATGCATATGCATAAATTGGTACTGGCGACGTCAGAGCAAACGGAACTGTGAGCTGTAAGCATTTACAGTACAGATTCATCACTCTTGATTTCAAAAATACAATTAAGTTGCCATAAGTCATGCAAGCTATGGTAATTGACTGTGTATGTTCTCCAAGCCTTTACTAGTTGCAAAGTTATTGAAAAGAACTTAATTTTTTTTCCTTTGTTGATTAAATCTGTTTGCTGTGGGCTAACAGCTCTCCCCATCAGTCGGGTCATTTGATGTGCTGCACACTTTGCAGCCTGATCATGTACTCCTGCTGCAAAGAATTATTGAAAATTAAAACCGATTGTATCAGGGTAGATAGGGAGAGATGAGGTTTCATAGCATTCTCTGTTTATTGATACTTACTGCAGCATGTAAGTCAGCATCAGTGATTTGTATGATGTCGTACATGGAGTAAAACTAGCCAGATATGACAGAGAAATTTGTTCATTGCTTCTTGAAAAATCAGAAAATTATGCTTCACATCAGCACATGATCAATGCCTTCATTACTTGAAGGGTTGTAAATGAACAGTAACAATGGCAGTAGGTTAAGCCAATGGTGAGTTATCCATACAGTGTCATAGGAATTAGTCTTACTGCAAGTCAATATTGATTCCAGGGAAAAGGGTAGTAAAATTATAGTACTTAGGTTTGGGAAGTGAAGCAAACATGAAGGAGGCCAGAAGGCCATGAAGTTCACACTGAGGAATAAAGAATATGGGCTGGAAGTATTAAACTGTTATTCCACCTGAAAAAAATGTAACTAGAGGATCTAGAATTTCTGGAAATAAGCAGAATTGGAAGGTAGTATCAATGGACATCAGTTTAGATATGTGTGATGTGATCTAGTGCCTAAATAAAAGGTATGTTTCAGTGCTGTACAATCACAGGAGAAAAATAGAAGGCAGTAAGGGGCAGCTGGGACTGAGTTACAAATCAAGCTGTAAAACTAAACCTGTCTGCAGCTCTGATAGCTGACTGTGCTTGGTAATGGCCATATGATGCCTTGAAGTTTAATATTATCTGAAAAGTGAAAAGCATAATTCCTGTGGATTTTTTGCCCACTGCTATAAGGAAATTTTCCTGCCACTCTCTCCTCGAGACTTCACTTGAATTTCTATCTCACTGCTATCACAGAAGTTACCTTCACATTATGATTGTAAACCTACTTACTCGCTTTATCTCAGATTTCTCTCTCCAGCTCCCTCCAGTCTTCCATTCTGGGAAAAAGGCCTGTAGATTGTAAAAAAAGGAAATAAATCTGGAGGTTTTTGCCAACTTTACAGAATTCCTCAGCTTGAAAAAGCTCCCAGCAAAGACAAGGCTGGGGGTGAAACATGAAGTAATTAAGGCTTTAGTCTAAGTTCAGGAAGGCTTCCATTCATACTCTACACAAGCTTGGATCACCTATTTGATGCCAGCGTTGTTCTGGCTCTCGTTCCTCATCCTTAAGATGGATTTAATAGTCCCAGAGACATCACAGAGGTCTTGTGAGAATAAATATGCTACAGATGGTAAAGTACTCAGACATTAGAGTCCTGAGGGCCAGAGGAAATCAAAAGTTATATCCATGTATCTGTCTTTGGAATCATTTGAAATTGAATGGACAAAGCTTTCAGAGAGCATGCTAGAGACAATTGCCTAACTTACAGCACATATTTTATTCAATGAATTTCATTTCCATTATGCTTATGAATTGTCCGTGAGTGGTTTAGAAACACAAGAATTTCCAGCCCACCAGGAGGAGAGTTTAACAAAAGGCAGGCACTGTGGCACTGCAGTGGGGAAACCAGCACAGCTCTGCGCTGCCTGCGCAAGACTGACCTCTACCATTTGTGGTTGTTGCACATATATGTTGTTCAGATTATTGCATATAGCATTCAATCTCAGATATCGTTTCCTGGAACGTTTTTCCTGTTTTGCATGCTTTTTTTTTTTTTTTTTAAATTTTTAGACGTCTCCAGGTATGCCCTGAGTCTTATTAGAGAACTGAAGATTCCAAAGGGAAGGATGGGATATTTTTCTCAGAAGAGAAACCAAAATGAGTCCATTTCCATCAAGCTATTGCGAACATGGATGGAATTTAATGAATATGTCATCCCATAACCAGAAGCATCTCAGTGTCAGCCAGCCCACCTAATGTATTTTAGCAGTGATGCTCTGTGTGTGGTAGTGCTTATCCATATGTTAGCTAGTACATTTATAAACCTGACCTATTTTCTGAGACTAGACAGGATCTATGTTTGAGTGGATTTGGGGCTTAGTGAAAATATTTACAAATATTTACAAACAGGACCGTGCTTTTTACCAGTGAATACTATGTCTGCATTTCTAATCTGGAGCTTCTTTTTTCAGTAGTAGACTTCCTTTCTTTTCAACACTCTGGTTTGACCAAAAGGCATTTTTTTTCCTGATTAAATCTGTTTTCTTTAAACCAGCTTTTCATCAGGAAAAGATTCATTCATGCTTAAGACCACTTTCTTGTTACACAAAACTGCCAGCTGACCTTATCAACACGCTTATTAACTAATTCTTACAACAAGCTTTGAGATCATTATCCTCTTATTGAACGGCTAGGATGTGGAAGCAAAAGCAGTCAGACTATGTGATACTCTTCCAGGTCACACACACATACACACACACACAC
>NW_008605103.1:4169-11987 GCF_000691845.1 Merops nubicus | reverse complement strand
TGCGTCAGCCGCCGGCTTAGAAACGCCGCCTTGAAACAAACCGTGCCGCTTTTAGGAATTTAGTTGGGTTCGGGCGCTTCCCTCACACCGCTTTGGAAGGAGGGAGGTAGCGGGAGCCGCGGTCGTGCCCGAGAGTGACGCTCTCCGGCAGCGGTTGAGCTGCCTGGTGCCCCAGAGGGGCCTTGCGCTCCCAGAAGCGCCCCCCAAACCAGTACCAGGCTCCTGCTGAGCACAGGTTGTCTCTCCTGCTTGCGCTGTGTTTGGCTCTCTGTGAAGTGTGTGTTTCCTGAGCCTGTAGAGCCAAGAAGCCCAGGCTCTGGTGCCTGTCACGAATAAACTGTGAGCGTTGCTTGTGAATGGATATAAATTAAACTATAAAATCTGTTTGGTAACTGTTCTAATTCGTGGTAGAACCGAATGTGGGATACTTGGGTGTGTGAATTGAGGGTCTGTGGTGAGTATAAGTCGTCAGCTGGTGAAGGGCGGACTGGCAGTGCTATGGTGTACTGGTCTTTGTAAAATTGAGGTTTTGGCAACCAAAGGGACAAAATTTCATCAGTGAAAAGTATCATCTTAAGTGTTGTCCAAGTTCTGTTTGAGAGAGTAAACTCCAGTGCAACTTCTACTCTTTCTCTTAAACATTGCACTCTTCCTGCATGAAGCAGACGGGTTCATTTTCTAATTTAAATAGTGTTCCCTTGTAAATGCAGAGTCATATTTGAGTAGCTGAGTCTTCCTTGTGCTCCTTGCTGAGTAGCTCTGTGACTGTGGGGGCCCCAGTGCTTATTTAATCGCTTGAGCTGCGATTTGCTGTGTATGACTTTTTGCTAGGCAAATGGAGTGGTTCTAATCACAAAACACGCTAGCAAACATCTCAATTAGTGCAAAGCATGGAGCAGGAGTGTTTCACCCAACACAGGGCAAAATAGCATTTTCCTCTTTAGCTGATGACAAACATTCCCCCTTAAGCTGCCTGGTGTAAATTCATCTGAAAACTTTGTTGTCAGAAAGCCTTCTCATAATGCCATGTACATTTTCCTGTTGCCATCTAGTCACCTGGATAAGTAGAAGTTCTTCTTCCTCTCCCTGAGACTTGTCAGATAATTGAAACTTGTGGAGTATAGCCTTGTGTTCCAGGACTGGCAAAGGACAGCGTTGGTTTGGAAGAGAGAAGCTGTGGGAAGAATTGCCACTCCTGCACTTTGTCAGCGTGGTCTTCCCGTGGGCAGTGCACAGCCCCAGAGGCACGAGGCATACGCTTCCTTCCTGCACATCAGATGTAGCTGCTCAACCCCTTTCTACTTTGTTATGTAAAAGCACCAGTTGGAAATTGGTTTTTATGACAACTCAGATTGTGTTGCTGCTAATGGTAATATCAGCTATGCGGAGCACCTCAATTTCTAATGACCAGAGTCTTGTGAAGCCAGTTTTTTTTCTTTTTTCCTCTGAAATGAATTGCTAAGGGTTGTATTTGCATTTTGAGAATTAAGTCCTCTATCAGGGAATGAAGAGAATGTCTGCTGCTATCCACAGATTTATTGCAAGAGGCAATAGAGGACTAGGTGTTGTGCAGTTCTGTGTAGCTTGGTTTTCTGGTTGGTGCTGGTCACTCATTTGTGTGCCCTAATTATTTTTTTTGAAAAAAGGGAGTTCTTAGTATTTATAAATCCCCTCCACGTTCTTGTGGCCTTGTTTCCTCGCTGAGGGATCTAACTAATTTGCCAGTGTTCAGATTCCCAGGAAGGGGGAAGTGTTCAGTGAGAACTTGGAAAGCTTTGAGACTATTGTTTAACTTTGCTTAATAGAGCAAAATTCATGTCGAAAAGGAAGGTGGGAAGTAGCACAGAAATATGATGTGACATAGGAGGTCTTAATTTCATCACTCTTGACACTGTTCTCTTTGCCCTCTTTTCTCAGTGCCCATTATGCTGTCTTCCTCTATTTGATCTGTTTTCCTTCCTGGTCTCTTCCCAGACATACCCATTCCAGTGGCTTTGTTTCTGTGTGTGTCATGAGTTCAGAAGGCATACACTACCTTTTCCTTAAACGCTGTGAGAAAGATGGAAATATTTTTAACCACTATGTAGGTGCTAAGACCTGAGGTTCTCTCTTACTTGTGTAGTGTTTTAATTTTGGTGTGGTGACTTCCTGTTGTATATGAGAGCTGTGGATATCCTCCTGTGCTGGCAGCAAGTCTCAAGGAGGGAGCCCTGTTGCCGTGTGGGGGACAGCCATCAGGAATACTCGTTCTCTTGACTGGTGATTGGAAGGAGCAGCGGTTGTTTTGGCTGCAGCAGAATTCTCCTGACCAACCTCATATTTTTCAGGTCCAAAACAGCAGCAGAATGTTAATTGTAGGTGTGTCGCAGTGCCCTCTGCTGACCTTTGACTTGGGGAGTTTGTTCTTGCCTGCACATCCCAAGCAAACTAACTTCTGATTCAGTTTGGGAGTTTGTAATTTGGGGTTAATTAGCTCCACTAAAATAGTTCGGTTAAAGCTTTAAAGAACTAGGCATGGAGCCAGTAGAGAGTTAGAATTCTTAATTGAATGTGAATTGTCTTGAAGTCAGGCACAGGGAGTGGTTCAAATTCACTCCTTCACATAGCAATTTTTGGCAAAACTTTGTTTTAATGAAACCTTTTCCCTTTGCTCTATAAATGCTGTTATACTTGGGCATCTGTACATGGGAAATACCTTGTACTAATTGCATGTCTTCTCATTTCTGTCAGGAAGCAGAAGACTTGAAGCACATAATTAAAACATCTTTTAATTTTAAAGTTTTGTGGGTGCTGCTCTAGTGAGTACAGGTGGTTATTAATTCTAAAACGTACTGGCTATTGCAGCAGTTTTTAGAATGATTACTGCAGGGTTTTTCATTTTTCTTTTTTTTTAATTCCAAAACCAACAAGAAGATAGTAAGTTCTTTCAGAGTCCCAGAAGACTTCTCCAAGTGGTATGCCTTGTCAAGGTCTTAGTCTTTAGTGGTGGGCACAGCTTTTTAAATTAGTGGCTGCCCATCTTTTTAAGTTCTGATAGAGACTGTGCCTGACTTTTAGTCTGCTTTGATTGTTCATGCTTCTCATTTGTAAGGTCTGAGCAATTGTGTACACATCTGTTGCTGAGACAGTATTTAATAGTAAACATGCTGAGTACTTGTCAGTCACAGCCTGGTATGGATGAGATCAGACTCTCCTCTTGTGCCAAGCAAAGATGTGAAGCATCCTAAATACAAAGTAGATGGCCATTTTGTTCTTGCAATCTGTTAAAGCAGACTGTCTACTGTAATCTGTTAACTTTTTTTTCCCCTCTGTACTTAAAAATGAAAATTCCCCCATCTGCTTTTCTTTGCAGTACTCTCTCTACCCTCATATTTCAGTACATGCTTAGGTAAGGTTGATCAACAGTCTCGCGACGGTTGGAAAGGGGGTGTTGTGGTAGTCCACAAGAGGATGTGTTTGTCATGGGTACTAGTGGTTACTTTTCACTCTGCTTATACTTAAAATGCTTGCCTTCCTCACCCCTATTTTAGAGCCTTACGTGAAATGCAAAGATGTACAAGTAAAAGGCTGAGCAAGCATTCCTTAGTTCTGATATTACATGCTAAGTGTAACTATGTTAAGCTGGACAAAGACTGGGGCAGGCAGGAGGTGGCCTGGGGGTTGATAGTAGTATTAGTCTCTTTCAGCTTTTGCTAGTTTATGGATTGGAGCTGTTTGTTTCACTGTAGTTTCCAAGGCACTCTCTTCCTCTACTTTTGTTGCTGTTTGACATGTCCAGACATCCATCTTGCCCTAGAATCACAAGACATCTGAGAATGGGTGGCTGAAGCCACAGCTTGGCTGGATTTTTGTCAGGAATATCTGGCTTAGCGTGGTGGTGATGTTTTATGTAACATTATATGCTTTGTAAACTTGGATTATGCCTTGCTCTTGGAACACATGCTTTTAATTAAAAGGGATAAGTACAAAAATATTTACCCTCTTGTTTGCTAATCAACGTGCTGTCAAACATGTTGTCTTGAAGCAGCCGTAATTCATCAGATGGAATTAAATAACCATATCATCACATGCTGTGTGGAAGGAATAGCTGTATACAGTTTTTCAAACAATTAGCATGTTTGAAAGAGGTTAATCTTTTGGTAGTTGCAGTGAACTGCAGCAGCTCATGCTGCTGTCCTGTAGTTGCCAGGTGAGTACTGTGTTGAGAATGAAAAGCTGCAGGACAAAACCAGAACTGGTTTTGGCATCAGCGTATTACCAGGCTGGTTAAAACATACTCCAAAAGGATCTTCTTCACTTGCACATTGCTGGTTGTTCTGTCTTGTAGTGAAACTAGTTCCAGTAATAAAGGTGCAGTTGTTGTAATCAAAGTATCTGTTTTCTTAAAAAGGTCTTAAATTTTATTGGTTGAAATCCGTAAGCATATGCAAGTCTAGGGATTAAGTGTATTGTCCTGTGTGAAAGTTTAAAATCATTTACATAATAGCACAATGACATCATTGGAGCATTTCTCTCCAGTAGCTGAGTTTCTCAGTTAGGCAATACTGATATGTGTAGCAGAAAGTGTCTGCTCACTGAACTTGACTTGCAATACCTAGTCTGTAAGTTAGTGTGATACAAAATGACTAGTTCTGACAGTTTGTTGGAAGCAAGTGTCCCCCCTGCCTGCCTGGTAGGGCTTTCCTCAGATCAGTGTTTGCTGTGCAGTCTAACTGCTCTTTTCTCTCTCCTGTTCATGGAGTTGTGTAGGAGCAGAGCATGCATGGGCAGTGTTCACAGCCCGTAGCAGACAGGTGGACTAGAACTTGCTCCAGACAGATGGAGCATGACTAGAGGCTTACTGTGGAGTCTGAAGTTCTTAACTAATGATCTTGGCATAGATTCTGTTACAAAACGTGCTGAAATCCACATCTGTGTCCTATGCATTGTAGATAAAGAAATACCAAAACTGTAAGGCACAAAAGAAGTTTCTAATTAAAACAACCTCCACTATTGCATGTTCCACAAACCAATGTCTGCTTCCACTGAGCATATTTCAGGCTTTTAAGTGTTTCAGTAACCTAAATGGAATGGCTTGTCTTCCCTGGTTATTTTGTATGTAGAGGCAACTCCTCATATGCTCATATGGGGTGGAGGAAAGTTCCAAGGCAAATTCTGATATTAAAACAAACAAAACCTAAACAAACAAAAACCCAAACCAACAGCCTAAAAATGAACAACTAAATTTTGGCTTAATACTTTCAATCCTTGATAAGAAATTAATGTAAAAAATGTATGTAAAAGCACATCTGCTAAGACCCCCTGTCCTCCTGTTTCATGTGTAAAGAAGAAAATCCTTTTTATTTTGCTTCTGAATTTTTTTTAAATTTCAAAAGCTGTACTATTATGTGGAACTATTGGGTTTTTACACAAGAAAATATTACAACTGAAAACAATACAATCCCTCTGCTGTGAATCTTTCAAATTTTAAAGACCTGATAAACTAGATTGTAATATTTTACTACTGGACAAATAAGATGGTGTACAGAGTCTAGGCAGGAAGAATTATTGGAGGTTTTTTCTGACCGGGCTAATTTTAAACATAACTGGCCTTGGTGGCACTGAAGAACCAAACTGATGGAATGCTTTTGACACAGGGGGAAAATGCCACCACTCTGCACTGAGCCTGCTGTCAGCCATCGTTGTTACTTTCCAGTTCAGTTTATCACTGACAAAATAACAGGGTGTTACTTATGGTTTTGTTGTGTTTTATAGCTAGTCTGCAAGCATTGACATGGCAGTGGGTTTAACTAGATGAATGCTTTCCTTGTGTGTATCATCTTTGAAATATTGCTCACACATCCTGAAGACAGTTGGAACTTGCATTTGATGTTGAAAACTAAGTGCAGTTTCCTCCAAAAGCCTTTAACCCAGCATTTGAATGCAGGGATTCACAAAGTGGAGTTTTTTTCAAATGAGAACTCTGATATAATGCCTTGCTTTTTTTCCTCTTAATAAAGCTGTTGGAACTTGCAGTGCTGGAAGGGGAAAATAAAACAGTTTGTACTTGTGCCTTCCTATCACTGTCTGGTTTTGTTAATTTCCTCCCCTCAGGCCATTTTGTAACTCATTGATCAAAGCCATGGAAAGGAGAGTGAGAAAAATGATCTCCAGCTTATAGGTATTCTTGATTAGTTTTGATAGTATAGCAACATTACCTTGAACTGTAATGTTAAAAAGAAGAGTTAATTCTTTGGATTTGTTCTTATTATTCACTTGTGTGCTACTTTTTTTTTTTTTTTCCCCAGAGTAGGACTTTGTTCTAGAACACATTGTTTCCTTTGTGTCTAAAAGCATGTCTGGTGTTACTCAGCTGGAGTGTATTTACTATTAGACTGTGTTAGAAGGCAGAGAAGAAGCTGGCCTGTTCACATTTTTCAGCAGTGAACATCTTAAAGTTTACTTGGAGGATAATCTATCAACAGAAACATAAAATACTGTTTTACATGACTGCTTTGGCAGTTGCTGGTTTGCCATAGACACAACATAAGTAGTGTTGGTTTTACTATTCTATATATAGAACTTAGAGTGGTAGCTTTTCTTGAATGCTTGAGACAAAATGGAGTAGATTTGTATAAAAAGGACTGGGAATCAGGCAAATTACTTTTCACTGCCATTTGGCTAAGGGCACTTCTGGAAAGGCACACTTACACTCCCTCTGTGTCTGAAGAACAAAACCTGCCCTTCAAAATATTAATTCAGGAGTCTCTTAAGAAAAACAAATGAATAATTTGGTTTCAGAAGTGAGGAAATGAAGGCATCTTCTAGCATGGTTTAGGTTACTAATGCAGCTCCGTGAGCAAGTCGGGTAGATTTTGTGTTGTCAGTTCTTGACTTGTGTGTCTAAGTGCATTCACAGGGTTCGTTAAGTACTGGGTGTAATTGAGGAAGCGCGTCTTCTTCGGAACAACAAGTCCAGATGTTATCTCCACAGTATCTGCCACGTACAAATTTCCTAGAAGAAAACTCTTCCTGTGCACAATGGGAAAGTTTGGTTTTAGAATCCTCTAAGATTTCAGAAATGCTCCCTGGGTCATAAGATTAACAGAATTGATTAGAAATCACAGAACTTAAGGCAAAAATTGAGATGTCAGTAACTTCTGATGATCAAAAGTAAAAAGTCCAACCCTCCGAGGAAGAGATGAGACAGGGTAATTTTTAGTTCATTAGTTGGTGTTGTGTTGTTGCACTTTTTGGTCAAATTCTTGTATTTTTGTAGCATTTTCCTGGGAGAAGCAGGACCTTGAGGCTGGTCTGCAACCACACCCTTAAGTTCTAGGGTGTATAATTAAGTAGGGTCTTTCTGCACCTTTGGGTTATGGACTTCACTTTCCCTCCTAAAGCCAACCAGCCAGATGAATATTCCACATAATGTGGCCTGTAGCAGCTTTGGACACTTTTTTAATTAAAAAAAAAAAAAAAGCAACACATGATAAATGTATGGCTACATGCAGCGTGGTTTGTCTTTTGCTTACAAATGGCTCAAAAATAAAACGTGCTTTTCCTTGGAAAAAGCAGAACTGATTCTTCACTGGGACCACTTCTATTTTAAATTAGTTTCTTACAGGCAGTTGTTTTGATATTGATGGTGCTCCAAAAGCGTTGAGAGCAGATCCTCTCTTCAGAGCAGCAAGCTCTGGCGTGGTTGTGCATTTTAACTTGTGAGGTTGTCCAGAGTCTCTAGCAAACAGATGTAAAGTGCAAAAGCAAAATTGACAGGGTAAGAACCCAAGTGGAAATTAATTTTTCTGTTACCTATATGGCATTCTGAGGTATTAG
>NW_008605103.1:0-4152 GCF_000691845.1 Merops nubicus | reverse complement strand
CTAGACTGTAAATGATGGCCAAGGCCAGGATGGGGAAACTCCAGTGCAGTGGTTAGCTTTAAAGCCACTTTCCGAAGCTGAAGAAGGCTTTAGCTTTCCCAAACAGTTGAGAATGAGCACGACTTTATAGTGTAAACTTGGGAGAATACACACGAGTTTTCCTCTATTTTTGACAATATTAGAAGTCTTAGACTACTGACCTTCCATAGTTGGAGCGTTGGGTATGTCAGGTCACTTTTCCCTTGTGCAACTGCTGCAACATTAGAGAAAATATGCCTGAACACTTCAATACAAAGCATCTCCCCATCTCATGCAGCAGGCACTTGCATGTCTGTATTGTGCAGTTATGTGTGGGCTTCCCATCCTGACTTCCATAGCTTGACTGAAGGTGATATAACTTACTGCCAGCAAAGAAAAAGCTGGCCTTGGATCCTTTCAGACATGCAAAAATTTCATTTTCCCATCACTGAAGGAGATTATTGCCACTTAAAAAACTGATTTATCTCGCTTTGGGATACAGATCCATTCCTGAGTGAGGCTACTTTAAGCAGTTACTGTAATGAAAATGTATTTTGTTTGGGCTTTTTGGGTTTTGTTTTGCAGATGTGGTTTTCATGTATTTTTGACAGCATTTGTTCTTGTTTTTCCTATCAGCTGCAGAACTTCTCACTTAATTAGAGTTGCTGTTCTTCAGTTAGGCTATCTTACTGCTTCTGTTCCAATTCTGTGCTGGATAAAAGATCATCTTCATATGCAGATCTTATTCTTATGTGGTTGTTTCACCAGGATGGGGATCTTTGAGATCTCCAAGATATGAAGATTTATGTGTTTAAAAATGTGCAGGAGTTGGAAGTACTGAGATGATTGTATTTGCTTTTTTTTTTTTTTTTTTTTTATGCTAGCTTTGGATCTCCAAACTTTCATGTACCTTTGCTTGTTTCAATATGTGTTGTGGCACAGAGCAGAGAAATCTTTGAAAAGAACTAGCCAGTGACTTTTCATGAGCTAGAGTTACTCTACTGAACAATTTTTCAGCATAACAGTTAGATTAAAATGGAGGTTGTTTGCAAGGTCTATCCTGGATTCTTCTAGAGTATCCTTGGTATGAAGGACTTAATATTTTGGTACAGAACTTAAGACATAATTAAAAAAAATTGTAGGAGCTTCCACAATTATTTTGAAGACACTAGACAGAAAGCTAAGAGTAATAAGCAGGTAAATAAGACACTTGGTAATTTTTTTACTTCAATTTATCAAAGCCACAAAAAGAAGTATCCAACACATATGTAACTTTAAACATCATGGCAAAATTAAACACCTAATTCTTGATTTTTTTAGTGCTTATGTTAATGTCCTTCAGCCCTTCATCTGCATTAAATTAGAATTGAGAGGATCACACTGCCCACTGTAGTACCTCTGAAAGTAGTAAGTATAAAGAACTTCAGAAACAAAGCTCATAAGTGTGTTCCTCTATCAATCACCTTGATGTAAATTCTTAAAGCACAATCACCTAAAATTGAGTTTATGCTATGTGACAATTTCTTTCAACATCCACATAGGTATCAGCTTTTATCTTTACACTTAAAAAGTAATTCTGGTCTTAATTGTGTTCTTGCTCACCTGCTCTATGGAGTAAGCTTATCCATGCATGTACTAAATAAACAGAGAAAGTATTTGCTGAAAGCTAGAGTTGGTTTAACCTGGTTGTAAAAAATAAAAAAATATTAGAAATTAGTCATTTGGTCTGACTTAACTGACATCTTTAATCCAGCTGTCAGTCCTTGCTGATCATTAGAAGCAAAGCAGAGTTCAGTACAGGGACACAACTTTTTCTTTGAATGAAGTCACGTCGGGTTCTCTTAAGAGCTCTGTGAGAGCAAAGCAGTAGATGCGGTCATTGCTAACTGCTGGCTAGTTCTCAGTGTTCAGTCGTGCTCCTGCTTGATGCCCCTGTTGGCTGCTGTGAGGCCACTTTGCTTCCAGTGGTACAGTCATAGCAACAGGTGAAATTTGGGTCTGTTTAAGGTGGATTTGAAGGAAGACAACTTACTTGAGCGTTAAGTGCGAGCAGCTTTGGAAATGAGTACTTTTGCAGCAAGGATGAAATTCTGCTATTGAACTTGAAGTAAGAGCCAGGTTTTAAGTTGTCTGATAAGGGTTCCTGTAGTGAAGGCCTTCGGTGTTTGCACTTTATCACATGGAAGTGTTAAAGATGCATCTGGTTTCAGTTCCTTGGTGTGGGTGCTTGGAAGTCATGAGCTCACCTGCTGACTGTTCTGCACACGTGGTGGAGCTTAGGAAGTGTGTCAACAGGAAATAGTGCTGGGACAGCCAGGACGTGGCCAAACACCTATCTTACAATAAAGTGATTAATTGGTAGGTGTGCAGAGAAGTGACTAAGTTTTATAACCATTTCTGTTCCCAATGAGTTTCCTATTTTGTTTTCCAGTACTAGCTTTTTGGAATTCTATGTACTAGTGGGTTTGCTCAGCCTTTGACTATATGTTTTGAACAGGATTTGAGAGCTGAGTGGTGTGGGTTGGTGTGTGCTTTTTTTTAATTTATTTTTATTAAAATGACATGGTGTTAGTATTTCCAGGCTTAAGCCTTTCTTTTAAAATACACCTAGGCTATCCAGCAGCACAAGAAAAGCTGTTCACATCCGGACACAACTTTTGGACACTATCTCTGTACATAGGCATAGATTCTTCTAGCGAGGCTGATATGCAATAGCATCTCCCCAAATACTTCTGCACAGTATGTGACCTGTACATGGACAGGAGGTGAGTTGTTTCCCAGGGTTTGTGTACCAGCAATGCCCTGTCAACTCTGAAGAATGACTGGGAAGAACTGTGTTGTTAGAGCACTGATGCAGCTTGTCCACATGAGAGACAGTGTCCAGGCTGACCTGGTAAAGAAGGTAGCCTGGATTTTGCTTCGGGAGTTGTTTTTCAGCAGTATCTTGTTCCAGACTGTTACAGGCCCCCAGGAGAGGGCTGTTATGATGTACCTGCAGTAGGTTTGTGGCTGGGAGATAGGGACTTGTGTTTGGGGTGTATTGCTGGCTGAACTGGCCTAATAGGCTACAAACCCTATGTAGGCTGAGAGCTGGAAGCTCAAGGTTAATTCTTCCTGGAGGAGGTAGCTCATCTAATGTGTGTGCAGGTATCAAATTCATTGTTACTTAGGACCTCTCTTTTTTTTTTTGGTGTTATGTAGGTTTTTATAGTAGCAAGTAGAATGGGCAACGAGCAACCTAGAAGATGCTCTGAAAGTTTCCACTGTTTTCAGCTCTTTCTGAGCATACAGAAAACAAATGGGAATTCTTAGGAGGATTCATAGGTGGATTTTACTTGAGGTAATGGCAGGAAAGGAAAATCCTTATTTTGGACTTGTATTTCTCTGCAGAGAAAATGGGTTAAAGGTTTGAATGGTCTCTTGGCAGATAAGTCTTGTTTTCTTTGAGAGAAACATGGTAAGCCTCTACGAATAAGCAATCAATCTTAATCTTGCCCAGATTTCCAGTACAGAACATCCCTTACAGAAGATAATTTTCTCATTTTTTTTTTGGGTGTGCTCTTTTTAGAGTTATTTCAAAGTGCAGGCAGGGATGTTTCTGTGTTGAGAGAGCTTGAAGAGTATCTGGCAACAAGTTCGTTATTTTGGGGTAAGTTAATAAAGTAGTATTGCATAAACATGAGTGGACAGGGTGCACCTAATGGAGTCTGGAACTCTGTGTTGGAAAAAAGACTTAATTGTCTCCAATCAGACTGCTTGCAATTATTATACTTAGAACTTACTAAATAAATGTTCCTGACGTAAGGAAGTCCCACTTTCTAGTGGGATTGGTAGGGAGAGCACTTTTCCCCTTCTAGGTGATTTTCCACTGTTATTGAAATTGTGTAATTGCATTACTTTTGGTTATGTTGTGCTTTGGAAGAATCTGGCAGCTGCTTTGGAGAATTCCAGCTTCCTAAGCTGCTAGGTAAATAGGCTTCTTGCTCTGCTCAAGAATGTGCTGTATTCAGATCTGTCAGTGCTTCTGGGTACATTCTTGTAACTGTTGAAGACTTTTTCTATGGCTTTTGGGGATATTTTCTATGTAAGAATGCTATGGGGATTTTAAGAGACTTGTTTCTCATTGCATTCCTG